>NC_051214.1:12832788-12970288 GCF_015220715.1 Pygocentrus nattereri | reverse complement strand
ATTATTACAGGAATAAACATGCAACCTGTCCCTTATATCCGGAGTCTGCCACTACAGCTGACAGGACAAGTTACACCTTCTTAAAAACAAAGCATGTGAATGCCCCTACTGAGCACAGTCCAATGAAGAGATAATAAATACCTTGGAAAGTATGAAAGTACATTATCATTACTACTATTATTATTATTATTAAATCTGAATTATGCATTTGAAAATTATATCAGTACAGTTATTATCATTACAGTAATTGTATCAGTACAGTTGTATGCAAAAGATTACACATTTCATTTATTGTTGATTTATTGGAAGTAAAAGTACATTTGATGTTTTTCCTCCCCAAACATGTTAAATTCAGCAATACAAAGTATTCATGTATTAATATGTGTAGTGGGGTCTTCATTTATTTTCACTTAAAAAAAAATTTCAACAAAAACATCATTTGGCTGGGATGCACAAACCTTTGAACACAACTGCATTAAATAATAAATAATTAGCAAGTACATCAACATATTTTGATAGTGAATTATTTTAGCAGGCATTTTCAGAGCTGCAAATTCGTTCATTTGTGAGGTCAAAACAAATGAAATATTTTTACATACTGACCACTACTACATCCAGTTATTACAGGACCAAGTATTCTCTATGTATCAGTGACTCTTTGTTTCTAGCAGTATCTGAGCTCAGGATCAACTTTCTCTCTAATCTGTTGGTAACTAGCAAACATACTTTGTCTAGACAGATAAAACACTTCTTGTAATTCGCTCTGGATAAGATCGTCTGCTAAACGCTGTAAATGTAAATGTAAGTATGTGCTCTTGACTCCCGGCATCATCAGGATTCACACCTGCATAATCTGGAGCCCTCTCAAAACTTATTTGCTCATTAATTTCCATACAGGATATTTTACCCTTCCTTTTGTTCATTGTTTCTCTGAGCTTTCCTTTTTTTTAATCACTCCATCACTTTGAAAAAATGTTTTACAATAGTTTTGTTTGTAACTAGAATTTTGGCCTAAAATATATTTAGAAATATATTCATGACAGAGATGTAGATGCTGGGTGTTGTAAGACAAAGTAGGAAGGAAAGGAAAGTTAGTATTTTAGATTTTTTTTTTTTAACCAATTTTTACCTTTTTACCAACATTACACCTTTTCTAAGACACATACAGGTTCACCAGTGGGACTAAATGTTAAATAAAAGGGCTGTATTTGTGCGGTGGATAATATGACCCCTAGGTCTCATCAGCATTGCAGTAAAGAAATTTGTGTACTAAGGTTTTATAGTATGCTCCTTTTAAAATCATACCACTCTAAATAGCGTTTACATCTCAGCGAATAAATTATGTTAATGACTCCCTTTAAATGGAGTCATTCGCTCACATAGCACTAGCGTTTTTGTAGAAAACGATAAAAAAAAAAAAAAAAAGACTGCAAACATGGCAATTACACCGAGTACTGTTGTTTATATATAGCATAACCATTTAAATTTCATCCCTTTAAACCAATGTGTGTCATTTTTTTTCATTTTGTATACTAAATATAGCTGGACAACACATGGGTTAATGAAGCATCCTGTTTCTCTGTTGTGGAAGTACCCTCAATACCCATAACATGTTCAGAAAGGCTTTTTGTGATAGAATTTATTGTAATAATGATATCATATTGGCCACTATGGATGCTGATGCCAACCGTTAGCAATTATCTATTGATGGTAGGGGTAGGGCAGCTCCCCCAGAGGGGAAGAATATTACAGAGCAAAAAATTTGATAAATAAATAATATCACACACCAGATTTGGCCCACATCTTTCGGTTTCTACCAAAGGGAAAGAGCTTTTCAGCACAGTGAGGACCAGTCTTTGTTTTGTGGTCAGCAAGCCTGTACACTTTGATAACACATGGGAGTTAGTGGCCTTTAATGTCTGCCCCTGACTTCTTATGATCCTTCAATAAAGCATTATCAAAAAACCCACCTCTGCAGAGCCTATTACCTTTAATTTTCTTTCTTTTTTCCAGTGAAGTCTTCCATTCGGGGTTGATCTCCTCATATCCAGGCTTCAGCAATAAAGAGAGAAACAGATGCAGACAGACAAAAAGAAACAGAGAAAGAAGGAAAGGTTAGAAGACTGTTCAGTGTGGTAAGCCGCTCTGTATGAAACAACAGTACATGTGCTGAATGCACAACAGCATCTAAATCATTAAGACAACCATTACAGGCTTACTGTGCACCACAAGAGCAAGAAAATACACAAACACAGGTTTGCTTTCGTAACCTATTAGGACAGGGGGTCATTCATACTTCAAACACATTACTTTACATGTACACATACACACTCTGTATGTGTGTATATTTGCATACATTGTTAGCCCCCTTTTACCCTACATGTATTATTTGGGATCAGTGGATCATTATCAGCACTGCAGTGACGCTGCTGGTGGTGGTGTGTTAGTATGTGTTGTTCTGGTATAAGTGGATCAGACACAGCAGCGCTGCTGGAGTTTTTAAACCCCTTGTCCACTCACTGTCACACCTACATTGTTGGTCTACCATGTAAACGTAAAGTCAGAGAGAGTAGCTCATCCATTTCTGCACAGCTTCTGTCGCGAATCCTCTAATTCTTTACCAGGTGATCACGGGATGCTGGTGGCTGGGTATGTTTGGTTGGTGGACTATTCTCAGTCCAACAGTGACACCGAGGTGTTTGAAAACATCAGCAGCACTGCTGTGTCTGATCCACTCATACCAGTGCAACATACCGACATGCCACCACCACATGACCACTAAAATACAGGAAGAGGGGGCTAAGAATTGCAAAGAATTCAGAAACAATTTTCAGACCTACTGAAAAATAAGACGTGCAGCTAAAAACAGTAGCACCACTTATCGTGGTTGACCACTTTTAAACAATGTACCACCTCAAAAGAAAACATCTGGAAGCGATAAGACAGACAACTATTTCACCCCTGTGCTCAGAGAGACAGTGTGATGCATGGTGGTATGAGGAAATCACCCATGGGTGTGCAAAATTACAGAGAAGGACACAGTGGACTGCAACAACTTTCAAGAGCTAATGGGCTATACTGAGCAAAAGCTAGTCCCCACCATGGCATTTACGTTTATTTCACCTTAAACTAGTAAAAATATAACTTTAGAACATAGAACTTCTAAATTGTGAGTTTTGTTGCTTTCGTAAGATGGAAAAAGTACACATCCTCTACATGGACCACACTTCTGAACAGTTTAATGCATAAGTATTGCTTATTTGCTGAACTGAACATAATGGAAAGAAAAGGAACATAAAATGTGGCCTGTACGAAAGTTATGGCATGTAATGTTGGTGGTGTTTTCAATTCCCCAACATATTAAACTCAACAAATAAATCTATATTTCAGCGTGTTCTCTACAGAGGATGTATTAAGTTATTTTTAATGAGAAAATTAACAACTTTACTCTTATGCCTGGTCCCACCCATCAGTAATACGCTCCATGGTGTCACACAAGAAAAAAAAATTAAATCTTTGTGCACTAATAAGGAATTCAGTCGATTTGTACATTCAAAAATGTGCATATATCATATATTTTACAATTGCTTCAAACACAGCTCAGCCAGTCATATTTCAGAAATGGAACTACACATTTTATAACATGTTTTGATGATATCCATGATTTCAGACTTGAAGGTTAATCAAAAACTAATTCTAGTCAATTACAGGTCAAAAGGAATTGCATCCCTGATATTTATGCTCTTCCTTAATAAATATGAACGGTTTGTACATAAATAGGGATGAACAGATAGATGGAAAAAGGATAAGAAAACATTTTGGCAATTCATTATTTCAGCTTGCATTTTCAAAGCTGTAAAGTCGCACGTTTACGAGCTCCTGCTGGTGTGGGTTCAGTGCAGTGCACACAAAAGCAACTTGCTTGCTAATGCTTGGAAACTTGACAGACACACTTCAGACTGCTAAATGTGTGGGAGTGAGTGAATGAGTTACAAGGCCATCTCTATGAACTTGCCACTGAAAAAAAGAGGTGTTTTCCATTATAGTGGAGTCACTCTGGTATTTAGCTGTGGATGAAATAGATCAAAAATATCACAACACTTGAATACATGCACAACATGCATCATGACTTTTAACCCAATCTTAAACCTTAACGTCAGTATTCAAGCAGTTTTACCATTTTAGATTTAGATCATGAAATATCAAGCTTTAAAAGTACTTCACAAAAGCAGAACCATTTTGTTTGTTCCAAGACAGCAGGTTAACCCTTTTTATCTCCTTTATTCTACAAAGACAAGACATTTTTGTCCTGGAAATAAACAAAAACACACGTGTATACCCCACTGCACCTGTGCTAGCCTCTGCTCGCGGCCCACTGACACCCAGCAGAGGGAGTTTATTACCTGCTCCTCTTGCATCCAGCTGCTCCTCTGTTTGAGCGATGGAATGTCCCACAGACTGAGCGTGCCCGAGAAGTGGATTACAGCCAGCATTGAACCGTCAGGGGAAATACTCATCCTGAACACACCGTCCTGCACATATGCATGAACACATGTACATAAACAGACACAAACACCATTCATGTTCTACAAATCAAAAGTCTGAACCAATTTATTTTCAGCCAAATAAAATTCACTGCGCTTGCACACAGAACCATATTTTCTTAGTTTTACAGGTAATTAGTACGAAAAAAAAAAGTTACATTTGTCCACAATTATGAACGAAGCTGTAGGTGTCGCCATATTCCTTCAAGAATGAAGATATACTGAACTTACAATGAAAATCCAGGAGGTTTCCCACAGGTCTAAAATTTACTTGGGCAGTGCCACCTGGAAGGGGGGTGGGGGTGGGGGCGTTTTTCAAATATGTACAGTAATCCAAACTCATTTTTGTTTTCTTTAACTTACTTGAAAATTCAACTACATTGTGTGATCTAGAATACAAGAAGAAAGAAGTGCAACATCTTGTAATTTCGTAAATTGGTTTTCATTGGTTAATTTAAATATATGTCTGTCAGCAGTTATCACTGGATAACAAATACGTCTGTCTTTGCTTATCACTGGTTAATTTAAATCCTTCTGTCATTGGATATCATTGGTTAAATGAATTCCTTCTGTCACTGGTCACCACTAGTTAATTTAAATATTTCTGTTATTAATTATCACTGGTGAATTTACACTCTTATTTCATTGATCATCACTGGTTAAATTACTTCCTTCTGTCTGGCTATCACTGGTTAATTTAATCCTTATTTATATGTATATTCACCGTCGTCCTTTATTCATATTGCTCTTGTTATGTTACTGTTTTGCTATCCAGTGTTGACTAGAAAAGGATGGTTTCCCCTTTTGAGTCTTGGTTCCTTTATGTCGCTCTTAGGGAGTTTCTTCCCTGCCACTATTGCCATCGGCTTGCTGACTTGGGGCTTGGACCGGAATTTCTGTAAAGCTGCTTGTAAAAAGCACTATACAAAAATGGGAATTGAAAATGGGACACAATATACTTTTGTGGCTGCCCAAGTATGGCATAAACACGGGGATAACACTGAGCCTCATACTGAAAAGTGAGAAAGGAAAACAACGTGACAATTTATTATAAATAGATAATTACACTATATTATCACTACCTGAAACCATCTAGTTCATAATATTTTAATCTGTATGAGTAATTATTGAATATACAACAATAAATTTTGTAACAAGTCAAGTAATTGGCTTTTGAACAGCAGTATGCACTGGTCCAAACTGTCACAGACCTGCCACACACTTTATTCTTTAAAACAATAAAAGTTTAAGTAATTAACAATACAGAGTTGATAAGCAGGCCATTATTTAATTGACTCTGACATAAAAAAGGCAAAGTGGGAGAGAGGAAGCAAAAGAGAAAGAAACGGTAATTACCTGCTCATTGTTTTGCCTGGAAAAAAGTCTAAAACTGGGCATTCTGAAAAGGCCTCTCCTCTGGGACTGGACAGAATCAAGAAATTATGATTACCATCTCCGCTAATTAACAGCCACATTTATTCAGAATATTTCATTTTTTTTCCCACTTCGCAAATTACAGCCATTATCAGTGGGCTGTGAACGGGTCAGGGAATATTTAAATTAAGTTATCTGCCTTTAATGGAGAATTGCTCCGTGTCTGTGTGTGTGCGCGTGTCTTACTGCACTGACGTCGTCTTCGTAACTGGTCACTTGTTTATAGTGTGGAGATCCTGACAGCACTCTCCAGGCAGTGATGCCGCAGCGGGTGGCCCTGGACGCTTTGCTGTCATTTGATTCACAGCCGCCCACCAGCAGCAACCTGACAAAGACGCATCATCAAAATCGGACACAAAGAGATCAATATTTTATAATGTATATACTATATCCTACCTGCAGTAATTATGCTCTTACATAGACAGAGAGACAGACAGAGAGACAGACAGAGAGACAGACAGAGAGAGACCGAAATAGAGCTCAAGACAGACAGACAGAGAGACAGACAGACAGAGAGACAGACAGACAGAGAGACAGAGAGACAGACAGACACTGTAGCCTAGTAAAGTTAGACTATTTGTACTCTGTTCGAATAGGAGTTACCATTGCAGCAACAGTAAGACTAGACAACACTTAATTTTAAAAAAATTAATACTGATACAAAGTTACTGTTGCAGCTGCAGTAAAAATATTGTGATATTACTGAAACAGTTTCAGTTTTTAAAATTCCATGTACTGGAGCTGCCCTGAGCTAGCCACATCACAATGCAGTGTGGGAGATACAAACATAAAGCTGTTACTAAAACAGAGAGCAGCACAGGCAGCACAGATCAGAAGGTCACACCTTCTACTAAACATTAGAGAGAAAACCCACACACTGCCTGTGGAGGGAGAGTCTGAAGGTAGAGGAAGTGAGAGAGGGTGTCTGCACTAGATAGAGATACAGACAGACAGACAGACAGACAGACAGACAGACAGACAGACAGACAGACAGACAGACAGACAGAGTTGCATTGGAGAGAGACCAGGCCTGTAGATCTGGGCAAATAAGAGCAGGAAAGATGGAGAAGAAGATTGTGTCAAAGCCAGACCTTCCAGAAACTTCTCATCAGTTAAGCCAAAGACCAGTGTGAGAGGGCGATAAGACAAGAAAGCAGGCAGCCACACAGCTAACCCGGTCACATAAACATACACACACTCACTCACACTGGGCTAAGACTGCCCCCTGGTGACAGGTTACACACTAAAGCGGTCCATTCGACTGTAAAAAAAATCAACTGTACCAAAGTATCAGCAAATATTTTTCACTACACTCGTAATAGTAATACTCAGAAATGTCTTTAAAAACTTTTTAAAGCATTAAAAAAAGTCTCATCATGCCATAGCTGTTGAAATATGTTGCAAACTATATAATAATAATAATAATAATAATAATAATAATAATAATAATAATAATAATCTTCATTTATGCAACACTTTACAATTGAGTTTTAAAAACTAATTTTACAGGAATATAATGAAAACATTTGATAAATCGAAAACCCGCAAAATTAGAAACTACACAACAGAATTTTAAAGTAAAATCAATTTAAAAACATCCTATACAACAAATAACCAAAAGAAATCTAACTCAACCCAAAAGAAATCTGTAACCACCACTACATTTGTTGAAAACATGATTACTCACTTCCCACAGCAGTGCTTCAGCAACTGCTTTCATGTGGGGTTTTGGGGGTGTGCTGAAGACAGACAGCTAATGCAATTTGCATGAAGTCAAATGTCTTATTTGAGCCAAACCAGAATTAAATTGATTTGTCAGGCGGAGGACAATGTGCCATAATCTTAATTTAGCAAGGCAGCTACACAACCAAATAGATACCTCAGTTGTTCAATAACCGAGATAATTGTGACAATTATGCTAGCTTTGCTGTATTTATTTAGCCTACTGAGCTACCTGGTTTATACCACTGGGGTCACCAAAGATTGTATGTTTCCTTCATGTAATGGATGCTGGGAATTGTAGTGAGAGAACAGTGATGAATGAAACAGTCATGCATTCTGTAAACGGGGCATTCATGGGCTGGAGCTTAAGGAACCGGCCCTGTGACCAGAATGTTGCCGGTTCGGTCCCCAGTGCCGACAGTAGATGACTGAGGTGTCCTTGAGCAAGACATCTAACCCCCAACTGCTCACTGCCCCCTAGTGTGTGTGTGCTCACTAGCGTGTATGTGGTGTTTCACTGCATGGATGGGTTAAATGCGGAGGTGAAATTTCCCCGGACTAATAAGGGTCACTTAAACTTAAACTTAAAATGGATGCTGGGACATACAACACAGAACGCAGAATATTACATACTACAATAAATAAACTACGTAGCATGGAGTTTTAGACTGAGGTGTGAAAGCTTTTCAAAGCGTGCGTGAGCGCAAGGACTCATCACCGATGAACTGATTAAACTGATTAAAATTGCTAACTCTTTCATTCATGTGTGCATGTGATTCAAATGGCTCTGGTAAATCCAGCTCACAGGTTCCTTGCTGCAGTGAACTGGTAATGCAAATGTATTTTAACACCGATTATAAAAAAAATAAAGCTACTTTTCCAGGTCAGAGACCTCTGGGCCTGCACTCACCTATGGCCTGGATGGTAGATTGCAGCGGTCACACCATTAAAGTAATGAGTGGAGAAGCTGAAGGTGTGGCTCTCCTGGAAGCCTTGATTTGTTCCCATACTGAAAGACAAAACACAAATGGGAGGGGGGAAAAAAAAAAATGACAAATATGACACGTGTGTCAATTATAGCTCCAATTATCTACTGGCTAAAATCCTCAGTGCAGCAAACTAAAGGAAAATCTAATCTTACTACAAATGTAATCAACCAAGACATGGTTGGTGTTTGAAGTTTGCTCCTTTCGTTTTGCACTGGAGCTTTGAGGATAACGTGCATAACAACATAACCAGCAGTGGAAGCTTATATTGCACCAATTAGCATCATACATGCTGCCTGCCTAAACCATCACACGTTTTGCCGTGTTTTTTTCCTTCACCCAATTGTCCATCCCAATTTCGCCACAAGCTGGGTCACACAATGCTACAAAACTTGAAGGGTGAGGGTTGGACGTGCTTCCTCTGAGACATGTGAAGCTTCACCATCTAGCCACACTGCCACTAACACAATGTCAACGGATGGCTTGATGCTCTTGGAGGAGACTCCTAGAGGCCTGATATGGGAAGAGGATGGGCCATCCTGAACAGAGAGAGTGCAACTTCAATTATGCTCTCCTGGACTCTCCTGACGACAGGAACAACAATTAAGGTATTGCATTTGAGGCCTGTCAGGCCCCCAACATTATAAGGCAGCCCATCAGTGTTAGCTTGACACACAGATCTGCAGATTCACAGTGAAAATACTTCTATTCTTTTATAAAATACAATATTGTATTAAAAACTGTGTTATCAGTATAATAATTAGGGTAGAAAAAATTATCTATGTAATAATCAATGGAATAATAATCAATGGAAAGGACTCTTCTGTCTGAAGTCTGACCTTTATGTACAAAGCCATCAAATGGTCAATGTCACAAATTAACTTATTAGCTTGAGTAGTGACCTAACAATTATTTCATCACTTTTCATGCCATTCTTTGCTTTAAATATTTTTAAATTCTAAACCGTTCTCTTTTGTAACTCCAGGTAAATCACAGACTTTTGGACTACATGCTTCTACTTGTTAGCTACATGAGCTTCATAGCTCCAGCACAAAACTAAAGAAGCCTGTCTTTACCTATGAACTACATTTGGTGACATTCAAGGTGAAAGTGCGAGAAATTTTTTCATCAAGCTAATCCTTCAAAGTAGTCAAAATGGAGTACAACTAGCAGCACTCTTTGCCAAAAGCAGGTGAAGGACAAAGGCGGTTTAGGGAGCGTGAGCATTTTCCTATACAAAATTATCAGGGGGCTTCATGTGCTTTAATGTTTTGAGCAAATCATTGCAATGCTAGATGAAATACCTCCAAAAGGCTTTGAAAACTCCAAATCACAATTACTCCCACACTCAACAGTAACGAGGGATACTGAGAAAAAAACGCTTCCATTCGAGATTTCAAAGCGTCCCACTGTGGACCCTGAAAAGTAACTGCACTGCACTTTTGTCTTAAGAACAGACGTGTGAAACTTGGTAGACATAAATACTTTCAAAAAAGTCAAAGACAAAGAATTACAAATAATAAAATCAATAAATAATCATAATTTTGAAAGTCTGTTCTTGGCAAGTTCTACTCTGAAAAGAAGTCCAGCAAAAGATCTTAAAAGTAAACTCCAGCTCAAAACGTGGCCTCGATTTATTAGCATGGTAGAAGTGAAAAAACAGAAAACCATGGTCAGTCTGCTTATGATCCCCATCTATTTCAATTTAATAAAATTACATTTGATGGAAAGGGGAATATGACACCACAAAGAAAAAAATTAATTTTCTTGGGTTCAGATTAGACATTCATGCCACATTTGATCCATACTTTGCTTTCTTCCATAATTCGGAGACGTGGAGTTGGCCGTAGGAGGGCAACAACCCAGCATCAGGACCGCTACCTGCACCTTTGTGCAAGGAGGAACAGGAGGAGCACTGCCAGAGCCCTGCAAAATGACCTCCAGCAGGCCACAAATGTGCATGTGTCTGCACAAACGGTTAGAAACCGACTCCATGAGGATGGCATGAGGGCCCGACGTCCACAGATGGTGGTTGTGCTCACAGCCCAACACCGTGCAGGACGCTTGGCATTTGCCAGAGAACACCAAGATTGGCAAATTCACCACTGGCGCCCTGTGCTCTTCACAGATGAAAGCAGGCTCACACTGAGCACATGTGACAGACGTGACAGAGTCTGGAGACGCCGTGGAGAGCGATCTGCTGCCTGCAACATCCTTCAGCATGACCGATTTGGCAGTGGGTCAGTAATGGTGTGGGGTGGCATTTCTTTGGAGGGCCGCACAGCCCTCCATGTGCTCGCCAGAGGTAGCCTGACTGCCATTAGGTACCGAGAGGAGATCCTCAGACCCCTTGTGAGACCATATGCTGGTGCGGTTGGCCCTGGGTTCCTCCTAAAGCAGGACAATGCTAGACCTCATGTGGCTGGAGTGTGTCAGCAGTTCCTGCAAGATGAAGGCATTGAAGCTATGGACTGGCCCGCCCGTTCCCCAGACCTGAATCCGATTGAGCACATCTGGGACGACATGTCTCGCTCCATCCACCAACGCCACGTTGCACCACAGACTGTCCAGGAGTTGGTGGATGCTTTAGTCCAGGTCTGGGAGGAGATCCCTCAGGAGACCATCCGCCACCTCATCAGGAGCATGCCCAGGTGTTGTAGGGAGATAATACAGGCACGTGGAGGCCACACACAATACTGAGCCTCATTTTGACTTGTTTAAGGACATTACATCAAAGTTGGATCAGCCTGTCGTGTGTTTTTTCCACTTTAATTTTGTGTGTGACTCCAAATCCAGGCCTCCATTGGTTAATACATTTGATTTCCATTGATGATTTTTGTGTGATTTTGTTGTCGGCACATTCAACTTTGTACAGAACAAAGTATTCAATGAGAATATTTCATTCATTCACATCTAGGATGTGTTATTTGAGTGTTCCCTTTATTTTTTTGAGCAGTGTATTAATAACATGAGTAAAAAACAAAATGTTTGAATGTTTGTCATGTTTCAGTATTTGGTAATTCCCTTTTTGCCTTAATGATACAGTTTGTGCAAAAGTCCCTGATCAGTAGATCAAATCCACCCAAGAGTCATCTGAACACTAACTTTTTTTTGCTTAAAATACTTAAAAATTCTAAGCCATTGTCTTTGTAATTCCAGGTTTAAATGATAGAAATCACAGATTTCCCATGTCATCCCCTTTGGACCCCATGGCATGCTTCCACTTGTTAGCTATGTGAGCTTCATAGCTCCAGTGCAAAGCTAAATAAGCCTGCCTTCGCCTTTCTACTACATTTCAAGTAAGGAGAAAAGTGAGTGTATTTTTCACCAAGCTAGTCTGTTAAAGTACCGAGAATTGTGCCCAACTAGCAGCACTCTTTTCCAAAAGAAGGTGAAGGACAAAGGCAGTTTAGGGAGCATTAGTGTTTGCCTATACAAAATCATCAGAGGGCTTCATGTGCCTTAATGTGTTGAGCAAACCGTTGCAATACTAGATGAAATACATCCAAAAGGCTTTGAAAAATCCAAATCACAATTACTCCCACACTCAACAGTAATGAGGGCTGCTGAGAAAAAAAGAGAAAAAAAAAAAGAGAGAAAAAAAAAAAACACAACACTTTCATTTGAGATTTCAAAGTGTCCCACTGTGGACCCAGGAAAGTTTTTTTTTTTCTCTTAAAAAAATAAAATAAATAAATTCTGCACTTTTCACTTGAAAACAGATGTCTGGAATCTGGTAGACATAAAGACTTTCAAAAGTCAAAAGACATGCTGAGCTGAGAATTACAAAAATAAAATTATTGAATGACTTATTATAATTTAAAAACTCTTGTTGTACTCTACTTATCATTCTACTCTGAAAAGAAGCCCAGCTTCCAGCTCCAGCTCAAAATGTGGCCTCTGTTTATTAGTGTGTAGAAAACCAGAAATCTATGGTTGGTCTGCTTGTGCTCTCTATCCATTTCAATTACATAAAATTACAATTTGACAGAATGGGGAATAAGACACCCCAAAGAGATTCGTGTTGTTTATTTCCAAGTTTAAATGAACAAAACACCAGATTTTCAAGGTGGTCTTGGACCTGTGGACTTCATTGTATTTAACTGTCTTTCATTCCTTAAAAGTCAGCTTTAAAACATTTAATGATTGCCAGTCTTTACCATTTGTGCTTCTCTACTCATCAAACGAATGCATTAACAAATCACCTGTGGCACACATCACATTTAAAATGGTGTTGTCTGGATGCCCTGACATACTGTAGGTGGGTAAATTGGATGTTTTCAGTGAATCGCTCCTACAAGTGCTTCAAAAACCTATTCAGAATGCACTTCTGATCAGAGAGCTCTTCACAAAATGTAATCTTTGTCCAGTTATTAGAAACATTTTGTGACCTTATAGCTCCACTTTGCCGGTGTATAATTAGAGACTACAGCTCATCTGTTGATGCATGTGTGTTAGATCTTCGTCAGTGGTCACTTTGTCAGCTCTTTGGCTGACAGACCATGCTGAGTGAAACTGACAAGTGTAAAAATACTATACTGCTGTTTCTAACACACTCATACCAACACCACACAGACTACCATGTCAGTGTTACTATATATCTGGTCAAAAGAAGTGCTGTGGTCAGAAAACTGACTAATGACAAAAGAGGTAGAGGGTAACTGTGTATGCCAATGTATGGGCTGCAGTCTAAGGAGCCCTGCTGGTGACATCCCATATGAATAAAAATAACGCATGGTCACAACTTGGTAGCAGTCTGTAATATATAGTGGACCTATAATGTAGGTAGGCCTCAAAGGGCATCTTTCCACTGCAAAATACTGGAACATTTGGCACAAGAAAATTGGAACTTATTCCACTCACTATTAGTCCAGTACTGACATTTTTCTTGGATCTAGAACCTTAATGTCATGTGGTTTCCATTTGGGTCAGTTCTCATTTCTGAATGTGCCTATGGAACCTAGTGAAGCACAAGGTAGGTGTTAATAAAGTGATCAAGTAACTCTATTCTGTGTTTAGTATGTTCACCTGACAAGGTAGCTCTTGAGTTGGCCTCCATAGGTGATGACGAGCAGCTCCGCTGACCACTGGGCGCTAGCAGTGTACTCCAGAAAGATCAGTCCAGCAGCAGCATAGCTGAAATCACCAGGGAAACTCACAGCCTGTGGGCATGAGAGAGAGAGAGGAGGGTGGGGGTGAGAGTGTTCTTGCAGAAGTTTAAGACAATCGGGTTTTTAAGAGGAAGTTTGAAAGTGAGAGTTTCTCTGAAGATTGTGCTCTAACACAAGGACAGAATAGTATGCAGTAATGCAGAGGAGATGACAGAGATGTGGATGTGTTAGTCAGAACAGGGGAGGTGAAGGATTGACTAGTACTTCACGCTGACAGCTATCTAAAGAGTGACAGAGGGAAGACTGGGTGAATGTGAAAGGAAACGGTGCAGCAGAAAGCGCTTCTTCTCTCATTCTGATTGAGTTAAGTCCTCAGAGAAAGTCCTCCAGGGTTGTGTGAGGCTTCAGGTTGAAAGCAGGCAGAAAATATGCGCCATGCTTGGGCAGCAGAGCGGGAAAACCCGAGAGAGAGAGAAAGCGAGAGCGATAAAGGGAAATGGTTTAGTCCAAGTAGGGGTCAAACAGAACTATACCATGCAGTAAAATGACCCTTGCAGCACTACAGAACCAGCAGACCCCCTCAGTGGGCTAGTCAATCATTCAGGTGTGTACCATTCTCTCAGAGCGCACCACACATGCGCTCGTCCGCTTGTGGAGAAGATTGTGAAGGATACCTCGTCTGATCATTTTCTCACGTCTCTGCAGCTCTGCTATAAAGTCGGTAATCAGTGATCCAATAAAAGGCTCAGTAAGTGTATCAATGACCAACTGAAAAGTAAAACAGGTTATCCCAGTTTCCCCACTGATCTGCTGGAAAATGAGCTTAAAACTCTGAACCATACAAACTCTGGCTGGATTCCATCTACACGTTTCACTAAAATCCGTCCCTAAATGACATCAGATTTTTCTTTCACCACATGAAAAGTACATTGACACATTGTTTCCATTTTACTTTTGTTTACTTTTTCCCCCCATCATAATACAGGTAAAGAAGCTCAGACACTTAGGATGGAGGATACACAAGACAGAATTTTTCCAGACCTTGTTTCACTGTTTATCCTCTCACCTGCCAGGCAGGGCTCACATTTCCACTCACATAATTACATACGGAAAATGAAGACACATCCCACTTACGTTTGTGTTCAGTGCAATCAAGACTCGTCTCTGACCACCTGCGAATGTGGTTTGAGTAATCTGATTGTAATCCAATCACAATGCATCCTGGCTTTGTTTACACATGGCTTTTCAGACAGTCAAGTAAAAACTGAGTAATGCCCGACCACTGAAGACGCAGGTTAATGCAAGATCTAAACAGGCCCGATGAGATGTCTCGATTTGTTACGACTAGTCCAAACTGCTGCAGCCCAATTATAAGTGGTACAAATAAAAATGCTCCCATTACTCCAGTATTTCCACCAATACACTTGCACCCAGTTCACTACAGAATTCAATATAAGGCAGCTCTGTTTTTAAAGCATCGCACAGCCTGCCATTTATATATATCATGAGCGTGCTTTGTATACATGCTCCTTAAAGAGCCTTAAGGTCAGCTTCTCACTTACATCTTTCCACAGTCTTCGTGGAAAAAAAAAGACTGTCTTAGTTGCTGCTGTGACGAGCGTTGAGTGTGGTAGTGTTTATGTGTAAATGAGTTTGCTTTATGTGGAAAACTATAAAAATGGCAGGACAAATTTGTCCAGTTATTGTGAAGCACTTTGATTTTAAAAGTGCTATATAAATACAATTGACCTAATTACTTTAAAAAAGGTGAAGCTGGACTGCCATGTAAAGTTTGTTCATGCACTGTTAATTTGTTTCAGTACCTTTCATCAATATTCAGAAATATAGAATGCAACATCTTGTGGCATTACTGATCTTGATAAAAGTACGATTTATAAGCTGGGATTTAATCCTTATATTAGCTGAACGAAACATTGAGTAAGATGTAAAATAGATGAGAAACAGCTTTCTAGCTGCACTTCCTCCTTTCATAATGAACTGATTAATCAATTATGTGAATCATCATCAGCTCCAACTCCACTATAGAACGTCTGAGGCTGCAACTAACCCGACCTGCTGTTCTTTCAAAACTGTGAAGCATGCAACAAATGACATTGCTGTTAGCAGTGTTTGTTACCTTTCAGTACTGCTAATAGTAAAAACAATACTACTGTCTGGCACCATTACCAGTAAAAACAACAAGACATCACCCAAAACTAATTACAACAAAAGTTACTTAAGTTTGCAGATTCTAGTATTCTAGCACTATGATTGAGCTCAGCTTTCAGTCCCTTCCTTTAGAAGATTCAGCACTGGGGATCCAACTTTGCTGTTTCAAAATCCCATGAATAGCTCTGAATCATTCGACACCCTAGAGCTGTACTCTACAAAAAAATCCCATCTGACAGTCGGTCCTAAAATTAACTAATTAACGAACAACTAAACACACGGCCGATTAAGACCAGCACTGCTGATCAAAGTCAAATTAGCAAGCCAAATTGTCAGAAATAAAGGCCTGTTTGAAAGATAGCAACAATGACGGCACATCTCAAAACAAATCAGAAAGCTACCGAGGCTCGAACAGAGATTTTAAATGACAGAGCTTCCTCTCCACATCGAACACAGGGCAAAAGGAGTGAGGAGATCAGGAGAGACTTAGAGGGACCGAGATAGAGCAAGGTTACATTCAAAATACAAGCCAAAAGTGCAAAGCGCAAAGCAAAACAAAGCACACGAACCACATTGTGTATTTATCCTTTTAAGAACCTGGTATTTTCATGGAGACTGAAATGTCATGCTGATGTAATGCACTTCTAACGTACTGAGCAAGTATCGTTTTTATAAGAAATGAGTCACGTCTTTGTGCCACTCTTCAACTGAGAACCAAACATAAAAGTGGCTCTGATCTGATTTGAAAAGAATCTGGCTGTAAGGTCCACTTTTTTTTTCTTCTGTTTAGCAAAAAACAGAGAGGAGGGTGGAGGTGTCTTACTGGAGGGATGATGAAAAGCTCGCTGCCCATCAGGTCGAAGACTCGGACAGTGCCGGTGCTGTCCGTGTACGCCAGTAGAGTGCAGTCATGACTCCAGGCTACTTTACGCCACTGAGGAGACGGGTCTTTGGGCACTGCAGGCCAAAAACACAAAGATTCATCATCACAACGTGCAGGTTTTACTGCAACACAGTCAACAGCAAAAAGTGAGCAGCCAAAATACAGAATTTCAATCAAATACAACATATTTGTGTTGGCATGTTCTTTTTCCCCTCCTAACTGAGTAACGCTAGTCTTTAACAAAAATTGAGGCATGTAATTTTAATGTAATTTATATTTTTTTATATACTTTAATATATTTTTATCATAGAGCAGCAGAAACCACTACCCTGACGCTATAAACCATAAGTGGATTCAACCACCAAGTGCACCTATTTTCAAATGTTTCATTTCATGGTCTTATCTTAAAGCAATAAAAATCCATATGGAGATATGGATTTAAGTAAACAGCCGATTTAGCGTCAGTCTGAGTGAATTCTCCACCCTGAGTAGCATCAAAAGCCTCCAGAAGGGCAGCGTTACGCCGGACACAAGGAGCCACATCCAATCCATCCGATTCACTGAAAACAAAAAAGCCCATCAGGAAGGCTTTTCAATTAGAGTTCAAAAGCTCAGCCTACTGAGAATCAAAAGCTTACATGCCAGAAAATGAAGTCAAACATCAAAACTTCATCTCACAGCCCTGATCACTACTTCGTTAAAAGAAACGCACCATCTGAGCCATCTCTGTGAACTCCCACCTCCTGTAGACCACACAAAACCTGCGAGCTACATAATTATGATTACAGCCATTCATCTATCCACAGAGTTCATTACAGAATGCTTTGCTTTAAAAGGTATTTTAACAAGAAGACCGGCTGATTCGCACTGTGGCGTTCGCCGTTTTGAATGACTCACTTAACAACTTACCTTGATTTTCTTAAAGGTTAAGAACTCAAACACAGCTAGAAACTGCAAATGGTGAATTTATTCTTTAGACTACAGATACAAATCGGTGGTGTCTGAACACTCAACGCTGGCCAATTTAGTGCCTTTCTCACCGAAATCTCAGAAGATGACATTGTTTAAACATCACACTTGGTCACGGTCAACAGGCAGTTCAAAAATGCATATTACAGTATAATTAACACTGATGATGATTTTAGTACATACATTCATATAGAAAAAGTCTGCTTTGCGGTGGTATTGTGGGGTCCTGACCATTGAAGAACAGGGTAAGAGGGGCTAACAAATAATGCGGAGAAACAGATGGACTACAGTCTGTAACTGTAGAACTACAAAGTGCACCTATACAGTAAGTGGAGCTCATAAAATGGTCTATAAGTGTAGAAACAAGTATACTTGATGTATTAGTGATGCACTGGAGTTGCAGCCACTGGAAATTTTAGGGAAAAGTCCTTAAATATTGACCTGAAAAGAAAGAAAAAAAAAAAAAAAAAAAAAAAACGGCCACAAAAATGTGAATATGCAAGTCTTCACAAATTATTCCCAATAGTAATAAAAAAGAGAAAAGGTGATTAAAAGGCATTTTACTCCCTTCACTCTCTTTGTTCCAGTCAGCACAAACATGTCTGAGCAGTTTCAACTGTGAAAATGTCACTCACATGAAACCATTTCACAGTTTCTACCAGGGACCCTACACTAATACAATACAGAATACAAAATGTAAGAACTTCTCTATTACAGGTTTGATAACACATGCAAAATACAGCAAAACAACAGAAGCTAAACAGTAAGTCCACTAGCATGCTGACACCATCCGTAGCCATGGTGGTTTAAAAAAAAAAAAAAAAAAAAAATCAGAAATAACAGTGCCTAAGTGCAAATTACACCAAAACTTTTTTAAAAAATATGGAATTCACTGCCGTGGACGACTATCCACCCTGTATTGAGGACAATAGATTTTGTGGCACCCTGTAGCTTACACACTATAATCATAATAATGAGTTTATTTCATAACTTTTGATTTTCGGTTTCTTCAATTTACATTTTTTTCATGTAGCTTACATTTTGGTTTCTGTTTCACCTATGAATATATCTATTGTAGCCGCATTAAATGTGACATTAAATGTAGAATATCGTACCACCCAGCATGTTTAAAAGCTGTGTTATACTCCCGAATCTTAGGGTCTTGGAAGTTTTATAGTCACTAAATATTACGATGTCTGAAGACGATTTTCTAATGCGATCATTTAATTTTTCTGAAGTTGGGAAACCGAATAGTTGGTACAGACAAAATAATTTATTTTATTTTTAAAAATGCTATCAAAAACCAAGTTTGCCAGTTGGGAGCCCTTTTTCAGGAAACCTGTAGGTGATTAGCACTGTTGAAGGATCAGAGGTGTATCAGGCTTAATATAGCCAACTCCCCATGTATTAACATATCTGATCCCAAACCTCTTGTATATTTCTTATAACTGTTATATTGATATACAAGTCACAGGTAAAGTTCCATGCTAACTTTAGCCTGTTTGGCTAAATGATTGAACTTGGGACATTTCAGTCACATTTTTCACTGGTTCCATTTAAGGTGAAACAGAAACTTTAAAAGATTTTTTAAAAAGCTGGTGAATAAGACGCTATATTCAGCCCTCTAGAAATTAACATGTGAAACAATGGGACAGGTGTTAAAAGCAATACTGATACAGGCTTATCTATAAATTGTTAAGGTCTGTTTCTACTATTTGATACAACAAATGTGTCAGATATACTTTGGTTAAAAATGGTTATTATTAAAAATGGATATCCCTGAATAATTGTATAATAACTAATAACTGATCTACAGAATATCTAACCTACAGAAACAGGTTTACCTATTTAATTTTATATTGTAAATATTGTAAACAAAATCTAGTAAAATGTTACTCAAATATAAAAAAAAACACCAATGCATGAAATGGTCATATAGCTGCTAGTACATCAAATGGCATTCCAGGCATAAACAGGTAAAAAATGGGTTTATCTGTAAAAATATGTATACCTTAATACCGAAACCCTTTTTTAAATTTTAATTGTGCCATGATACAAATTTTTGGCCAAACCACCCCCCACTATTTGTGATTATGATTATCACAGTAATCTCATACTGTCCACCACTATTGCCAAGACAATGGTGCAATGGATCAGTTTTAACTGATTGTTCTATGTGACTGATTTCTCTGTGGTTTCTTGGTTCTGAAACATCTCTGAAGTAACACACATCCTTTGGATAATGATTGGAAAAGTTTTACTACCCAGTTGAGCATTTTGCACAATGAGTGAGACAATCAATTATTACTTGATCTTACAAATATTTCAAGCCTTCCTTCAGAAAAGATTGTTTAGGACTTTCCTGACAAACATTCTGTTTGATGTCATCAGTATGAACTGCAAGCGCACCAAAGTCGCCACATTTGTAGAGGCTTCACAGCTCAAATACATCACCTCCTGCTTGTGACTGCTAACACACTCATCAAACGGCAGCAAACACACCTATAAGCCCGTTGGTAAATGCCACAATTTTCTAGCTGGCATTTTGTGGGCTTTTTCATGTGCGCTTTCCTTAACTTGATCAGATTTGGGTGCTCAGTCAAGCTAAAGTGCACGCAATTGAGGTTCAGAAGAGAGAAGAATTGGAATTCCATCTGCGCCCGCCCTGCACAAGATCATTTAGGTATCCAATACAGAGAACCAAAAGCAGATTGGATTGCCAGTCTAAAAATAGGATTTAGAAAGTGGATAAGCTATTGCGATTTCTGCAGCACCGAGCTGGAAATTATCCTTTGCTGATTTTCACTGACTTTGCATTCAGGCAGCCCAGGACAATGACAGTTAAACAGTATGACTACATACAGACTCCGTTCTTTCAGACTATAATCCAATACAATTATTCAAAATGGGAATGCGTACAGGCCTCTATTAGGTAAAGCCATGAAGCATGGTGCAGCGGCGAAACGTCAATCAAAATGACTGGAGGCTGCAAAACAACACTCTTATCGCCCATGCAGTGCAGAGATTGGAAAAAGGCAAGCCGGCGATTTCCATTCAGGATGAAAACTCCTGGAAAACGCTGGAAAGAGGGTCCGATAACTCCGGATGAATGATGACGCTTTAGCAAGATAAATACCTGTAAGAGGAAGGGCTCAGCGGAGACCATAAATCAAACCTTGTCTGCTAAAGGCTAATTAATCTGGGTGCAGCACTGGAACTAATACGCCTGAGTATGCGTGATGAGAGCTCTGTATCGTATCCGGGCAGATTTGCTCATCATAAATCTCAGTTTAGGAGGGATGGGGGGAGGAGGAAAAATAAGAGAGAGCTCTTTTACAGCAGGAGATGTGCTAAGTCAGCAAAGCTGCCTCGCCTACCCTGGACCCGCAATAAAAACGTCTTCCCAAGTTTAAGAGTATGGCCAACAATGAAAGTGCGCCACACTCAATCATATGGAGTTTACAATATGGGACCGCGATACAATACAGCCTCTACATCTCTTCTAAAACTGTAACTCTTTCGTTATGGACTCTCCTGTAATTTCAAACAGAACTTTCAATCTCACTGCAGCAGATACCTTAACACATGCAGTCAAACACCACCTATCAAAAGTTTAAAAACGATACCTTGCCTTGTTTTAAAATTATCTGTGAAATTTCTGAATTTTATTGACTTTGACTGTTACTTTCAATGAGGTGAGAAAATTACCTCTTGCAAAAATTTTAAGCATACAACAGCTCGGTACTAAGCCCATGGCTATATTTTGCACAGCTTCATGTTTATCAAAGTGTTGTCCCATAAATTTAATACAATTCATATATTCATATTTTATATATATATATATATATATATATATATATATATATATATATATATATATATATATATATATATATATATATATATATATATATATAAAAAAAAGAGGCTACAGAAGGGATCTAGAATAGTCTGGGTGATGAGGGGAAAGGGAGGGATGCACTAAGAAAATCATTACTAAAGGTCATACCTTAAAAATGAAACTAAAGTTGGCTTCTAACTTTCTGCTCCTCCTTAAATGATAACACAGCTGGCAGGCACCAGAATGTAACGGCAGCACCACTTAAGGTGGAATGGAAAAATTTGAATGAAAAGCTGACAAATAAGAAGGCAACTTCAGCTTCATCCTCTTCTCAACACTCTGTGAAATGTATTGTTAGTTTGGCTTTCCTTTTTTTGTTCCTTGCATTGTTGCTGATCCTTGCTTCAACGCTACTCAGGAAGAAAATGAAAAGTTTGGTTTTAGGTTGCAGAGTAAGGGTGCAGAGTATGTGCTTTCAGCAGCTGATGAGTAAATAAAGCCTGTCAATTCAAGGATTTCAGGACAGATTTGTTACATATTTGGATTCTTGTTTATTCAGTCTTTCTGATCCAATCCAGCATTTTTTGCTGATATCGATCTGATACGTATACTTACAACTGGATCGGTGCCATCAAGAATGATTTGTCAGTTGTCTTCTCTAGACTATTTTTAAAAATCACATATTGATCACATATTGTTTTGATATCAAAACAAGGGGATAATGTCAGACACAAGGTAGCACTGTTGTCAGCTGTTCCATTATACATGTTAAACTAATTTGCAATTTCTTTTTAAAAATTCTGGAAAGCTAGGGGTCCTCAAACTCTTGACTGGCAGTGTACATGTACTAAAGCAATAAGCCACAAGAGGCCGTGCATTACTGTGATTTTATCACGGGAAGAGTGTTTTTAGGCACGACACGAAGTATATAATCCATTCAAGTGACTTTTTTAGACTTCCATACTGCCGTTTTACAGTTAATTATATTTTAAGTACTTTATTCCAAGCCTTTGATATTAATGATGGAGTCGTTCAGGCTGTTAGCTAGCTGATCAGACGTTCATTGAGAACATGACTGGCCTCTCAGTTTAAACAAAAAAAGGGTTCTTACTTAACCAATATACTCAGTGGCCTTGCGACTAATATGGGAGTCAAACATTATTCATTAACATCACAAGGGTTCTTTCCCCATGCTGTGGTGCAGTAATACACAATTCAGCTGTGTATATTATGGATTTTAAAACGGCTTTCAACGCATCTCAGCCAATCAGATTTTAAGACCAGTACCATCCGTTTTATAATAAACATTAAAGCTTATACCTTAGTTGTCCTACCATTTAAAACACTAAAGTCAGAGGTTGTAGTCTCGCGAAGCAAAGCACTGACTTTATTGCTGTCACCTTTTACCAGAACTATCCATCAGCAGGCTTGAGACACTAGAGAGGAAAGCCAAATCAATACCAGAACTACAAAACGGCCTGTTTTGTACTTTGCCTGCCTTTTTTTTTCTAAAAATTTTCATTTTATTTGGATGCATTATATCTTTTCCTGGGGGTTGCTCTGGAAATTGGATGCTAAATTTCCTGTCTCTTGCGAAAAGAGAAAAAAAATTGAAAAGGACAAACCTGGGCAAGAACAACGGGCCAAGCGGAACACCTTTATCTCAGCTAAAACGGCGTAAATTATGTAGGCGAGAGTGAGGGAAAAAAGGACAAGAGAACAGGTGAAAGTGAATATGGTGTTTCAAAAGTCTAGTTTGCAATGTTTGGTGCTTTTCTGAAGCAAATGAACTCCATCACCTCCACGAAATGAGAAGATAATCAGGACGCAAGCTTGCCTACGTTCAGCTGCAGCAGGCCTGGCCTCTGAATGACACACTTCACAGAAGTCTTACAACAACAGAACTCGCTTAGCTGAGGTCTGAAAAAGGATTTGGAGCAAAAAAAAAAAAAAAGAAGATAATGCTGCTGCATATCAGGGAAAACAGGGACAGAAGGACATGTGGTGCTAACCAGCATTAAAGAAATGTGAAATCAGACCAACTGCATCAGTGCACCATATCAGATGGCAGATTAGTCTGTATAGACAACTTTTCTGTTAATTACTCAAAGACGCACACATGAATTAAGCTAATTAAAGAGTTAATTAAACTCTTGTCTCTGCTGCTGCAGCTGTTAATTACTGAAGTGCCAGTAAGTGAAGAAGAAAGAATTTCACTGAAACTTTTTCCCCGCCTTCTTTCAAGTTCACTTGTCAGGCTTTAACTTTGTGTTAAAGGATTTAGCACTGTATCATGTAATTCTGCTCATTTCTTAAAGGGGCTAATCTGTTTTTGCTTCAAGCTATAATATCCTGCATGACTGTTAATACATTGTCAATTAAGGACTATACCGGTCATTTCAATTGAGAGACTTCTGACCATTTCAGACTCTTCGTGCTCAATTTTGCAGTTGCATTTCAATATTTATAAGTAGGTTTTTAAGCGAGGGTGGTTGCAATGCAAAATGAAAGTTGTTTAACACAAATACAGTCACATCAAAAATGCTTAGTTTGTGTTTATTACTGTAAAACAGTGGCAAATCTGAATAAAAGTCATTTCCTTGAGGTACTTTTTTGCCTTATAACGTCCTGCATGTACCACTCCACCATGAATGGATTACAAAATAGATTTTAGGCCCAAAACTTTTCTTATCGCAGCATTACTGTCAAACAATGTCTGAGGTAGTAAGCAACATATTCATAACTGTTTTGTGTATAACTTTCTGTGGAGCAGCTTTTGAGCAGGGCTCACCAATCTATTCCACAAAGGGTCAGCATGGCTGCAGACTTTCATTTGATCAACTACAAGCATTCCTGCTTGGCTGGAGTGAAGACCTGCAGCCACATTGGCAGATATATATCAAGATACCTGAAGAATTTTATATGATATATGATATGTACCACAATATTTAATCTTTGTCTGCGTTTGATAAGTGAAAAAAAAAAAAAAATACAATATAATTACAATATAAACATATATGAACAAATGATTGTCATTTACTATTTCACAAGCTTTGCACCAAATCCAATTACACAGGCCTAATTTAGCTCTCTTCGTAATTGAACATGCAGTTGGTTTTAAGTGCTACCGATATGTTCAGGAAAGCAATTTATTACGATAACACTAAAATATTGTCACATTGCCCACCCCTATAGTGGCTCCTGCTTCAAAGGCTTTCAACAGACATCTGGTTAAAATCATCAATTGTAACCAGAAATCTTCCTCAAGAATGGTGCACTTCACATCAAACCTCCCTACATGGCTCGGTTTACATTTTAGCAGGTTAATTACGAAGAAAAACTGAAAAAGCAGGCAAATACCCCTTTAAGGAAAACCATTGGGAAGACACTGCTTATAGTTTAACGAGTGAATTACGAAGAATGATGGAAAGAAAACCAGCATAAAATCCCCTTTAAATAAAAAGTGAAACTGGTGTTGCAAAGCAGTTTGTTGATAAATCTGCTCCTTCTCTTTATAGTGTGACTGAAGGTCTGAGCTGCCAGGCAGAGTGTGCTATTGGATTAAAGTCTTACTGCATAGTTTGTTGGCTAGTCTAATTAAGCTAATAAATGCTATTTGGTGTTTGAATGGAGATTATAGCCTGTCCACAGTTCTATGCTTTAGCATTTGCTAACACAGTGCTTGGATGACAGTCAAATTTCTACTTGAAAAAGTGAGTTTTTCTTGTTTTTGATACATCTTTAGGATCAATGAGCCTCATTCACCAATACTGACCCAAGTTTTGTCTTATATTTGCTCCTGAGAAAGTCTGTGAGGTTGATGATGTGCTCTTCAACTACGCAACTGTTCGCACCTTTGTGCTCTTGAGTCTGTGTAGATTCTGTTCTTACCCAAGAACAAATGCTAAATTAGAAAATATTGGTGATTGTCAGAATCCTCAGGAAAACCACATAAAAAGGTTTTAAGAAGAAATATTATGAACTTCCTAAGAATGGTTGGTGGATGAGGCCCAATGGGGCATTTTTACTCCATCAATCAGCAACTGAATTTTTTTAAAAAAGCTGTTGTTATTAGAAACGTAATGAATGAGAAAAGAGTAATGAAAAGAGAAAAGATATGAGGAGAAAATGACAGAGGGCACTGCAGCACTGTACCTTGGCATTTCCCGATGACAGATCCAAAGTCATCCCTAGCTGACCTGAGAGAATGAAAGAATGGGCCAAGCATTATCATACTGCATGCTAAAATTGACTTTAATCAAATAATTCAGCAGCCTCTGACTGACTTTGATCAAGGTCTTGTGCAGATTTGTGTTTGCCATTTTGGTTTAATAGGGGTGTCATTACAGCATCATTGGCTCGAAGCTTTTTGGAACGCTTTCAATTCATTCGAATGCGCTCGCAGAACAGACTGTGTGCGGGCACTTATTTTAGCCATTAACAATCAGCAACAGAGATAAGCTTCCATTTCCCTCACTGCTCTATAACCATATATCACATCCATTCAAACTGCAGCGCTGCACCAAAAAAAAAAAAAAACCCTCACTAATAGACCCTTTCCAGTGACAATTTTACAGACTGTCAAAAGCAAAAGAAAAAGTTTGGGGGAAAAATGGATAGGCAGTCAACCGCTTCGTTTTGGGACATCTGTGCCAAAGTATCAATCTGAGATCTGCTGAGTTCAACATAGTCAATGACAGGAAGGTGAAAAATGAACCAATTACAGTAACAGGGCAAATGTTTCCGATCGATGGGCAGAATTACCTTATTTCCACACACTGATCCTGAACCACGGCCAGGAGCTTCCCATTACTGCAAACACAGGAAGGGGAAGAGGAAAAGAAGACAGAGTGAGAAAACACCTGAAGGTTTAAACCTCCAAAAACAAACGTTTCAACGCATAACGATGTCTTCCCTCTGTGAATCAATAGCTAATTAAAGCCTGCTGTCTCTCCTTCGTCCACTATTTGCATAAGAGAAAAGCGGAGAGAGAAAACCTCAGCTTGCCTGAACGTCTGAATGTTCACACAAGCAAATATAAAATTTAGTAATCAGATGGTATTTCACCACATGACATTTCTCAAATGTCAAACGACTTCGGTTGAAGTTCAGCGCTGCTGAATAGCTCACATTCACTGTCTAGAATGGACATCCCTGAAGAATTCTCCTCCAGTATCGTGCTCTAAAACCTGTTAAAAGCCTGTTCATTTTCCATCATTCATTTACCTTTATTTCCTTTTTTTCCCCTAATATGTTAATGAGCTTTGTTCTGATTGGCTGCCCTGTATCGTTTATTTTGTCAGTGTTCTTTAAGTACTGATGTTATCTATGATATGCTCAGAAAAGTATACTGTCATTTTGTACAATATGCCCACCCCCTACAGATTTACAATTACAGATGGGCTCCCCAGTGAAGCAGTGTTGGCCCTACAATCATGAGATCGCAAGTTCGATCCCCGGTGATGCTACAGCTCAAGTCAAGTCAGCTCTCAAATCTCAAGTCAGTAATGGCGAGTCTCAAGTTGAGTCCCAAGTACATAGTCCTAATCAAGTCTGTATTCTTCAGCTAATTTGAGGCCATAACAATTTTAATGACAGCACTTTATCAGCGTGTGCCAGTAATATACAGGGGGCCATAGTGCTCGTAGAGGACCCAGTGATACTCAAAGATAGAGTATATCCCTTGACACAGGTAGAACAGAAAACCCTTGATGTTTACATTGACAAAGCTCTAGAACAAGGGTTTATCAGGGCCTCCACTTCTATCGCCTATAGCTTTTTCCTTATTAAGAAGAACGATGGTGGGCTATGCCTATGCATAGACTACAGAGCCCTTAACCAAATTTTCAAGGCTTATCCATATCTCCCACCTCTAGTACCAGTAGCTCTGGAACAGCTCCAAGGTGCCCAGTTTTTCACCCAGTTAGATCTCTGTAGCATGTACAATTTAATTAGAGTTAAGGAAGGTGACCACTGGTGGTTTTTGACCACTAGGGGGCATTATGAGTATCTGGTGATGACATTCAGGGTCTCCATCGCCCCCTCTGTGTTCCAGGTGTGTTTCAGGCGTTCATACATGACATCCTCAGAGACATGTCAGGACAATTTGAAGTCGCCTATTTGGACGACATTCTAGATTACTCACCTTCCTTTGAAACCCATGTGAAACATGTCCGAGCTATGCTGCAAAGGCTCTTAGAGAGTAATTTGTTCCTTGGGGGTTGGGGGGAGGGTGTTAGTGAATTCCACCTCCAGTCGGTTTCCTTTTTGGGGTAAATCATCAGTCACCAGGGAGGGGATAGTCATGGATGACCACAAGGTGGACGCAGTGGTCGAATCATCTCAGCCCACTTCAGTAAAGGAGCTGCAGCGGTTTTCAGGTTTTGCCAACTTTTATTGTAGATTCACTAGAAACTTTAGCTGTTTTTTGCTGGTTATTTGAATTTTCCGTTCCACCTAAAAAGGGTGCACCAGTTATGTTCCGGGCGCCTGACTGGAACAGCAAATTCCAATAAGATAGACAAGCTGGTGAATAAGAAGTCAACTTCAGCTTCGTGGGGAATGTTGCGCTTGTTTTACCTGCAAAAGCTGTTAAAATTAGTCGAATAGAGAGATTAATTCTGGTCATTTTGCCTGGTATGATTCTCCAGTAAGAGTGGAGTTGAAGTGCTGAGCGAGGGCACATTGACGCCGTTGATGCTTCTCGTTTCCAGCTTATGGGGGCGAACCTGAGCTCTAACACTTCACTCGGCTTCCGAGGTAAAATAAACCCATCATAAACACGGTAACAGGCATCTGACAACGTTGCTGTTTAATCAATTTATGTCAACTAATGAATGCGTTTACATGAAAAATAACTGACCGTGTATAGTCCCGTCTGCAGTTAGACTCACTCCATGTTTCTTTCACTTTGAGGCTTGAGTCTTTCTGAGGCATGGCACTCAGAGTCTGAATCACTGCTGTTGAAGCCCAAGTTTTTCTCGATTTTCTCCAGTAGAGTCTAAAGTCATATGACTCAAGTCCACACCTCGGCCCTCTACACCACTCATCACTGGTCAATTTCTGACCACAGAACCACTGTTGACCATATATTATTTGGTCGGTGGATCATTCTCAGCACAGCAGCAACACTAACGTTGTTTGCGTGGTGATGGTAGAGTTTTTATACATGTTAATGTCACTGCTAGGTTAAGAGTGGTCCACCCCCCCAACATATCCAGCTCTGTGTTCAGACACTGACCACTCATAAACGATGAGCTACAATCTCAAACTTTACAATACAAGGTAGGTGTTTCTAATAAAGTGGCCAGTGACAACTACTTTGGTTCTCTTTTCGGGACAAAGAAACAGCAGCAAAGTTTACTGCAGATCTGTAAAACTCAGACAAAAGACAGCATGCAAAGTGAGACGTCAGCAGCAGCAGCAGCAGCAGACTCAGACACTATTTCTTAAACCCTGTAGTAGTGTCGAGCTAATGATCCATTGAGGTACTACTTAATGCATCAGCAGAGCACCTGCAGGAGCACAGGCCTCATCAAGCAAGCGCTCACCTCGCGCTCCATCAATTTCTGCCGTGTGGTTAGTATAATGAGTGCTGCCGCATGAGGCCTGCAGCCCACACTGCACAGTACTGCACATTCTCCCTGCTAGCCCTGAAAAACCGAAGCAAGTCAAAAGCCATTAGCATCACCTTGCTAGCACCAGTTGCCAGTTGATTTGCTTTGCTGCTAGGTGCACCAGTCCAGGGGGTAGGGAGGAGCTTGAGGGGCTGAAACACAAAAAAAACTTTTTACTGAAAAGAAAAAATATGAACATCAATCGACTCAGAAAGCAAACAGCAGTTTGGCTGAAGAAAAGGGTCTCATATTAACTTAATTAGGTTACTAATTTCTATGCGGATCTACAACATATGTCTCAGTGTTGAGCTTAACTGGCTACTTAAAATTTCCCAGACATAAAGTAAGCCAATTAATTCAATCGAATGCTTCCTACAACACATTAGCATGTCTTATTTCCTAACCAATATGGACAGTGGGGTGGTGTGGATGATGATAATGACTTACCTGTACCAAAGGTAGTGCAAAATGAAGCGGAACGGTCCTGGAAAACATCATTAGAAGTGTTTTCTGTTAGCATTTCACTGATACAGCACTGACATATTTATTCATGACGACATTACAACAAACATAAAGAAAGAAATTCACTAATAGATCCCTCCTCTCACCCCATCTCATTTTCCTCTGAGGAAGACCCTCAGATGAATGAGGACCTTAAACATCTTCAGGATACTTTGCCAAGCTCACATTTTGTTTTGACGACCCCTTTGAGAGGTCTTAAAAGTTAGGCATCATTGTAGACGTAGACCACCTAGAATTTGCAATGGTACACAAGAGTAGAATCCCCCGTTTGCCTCCGTTTGACACAAGTATTTGACATGAGAGTGGTCACAACCATTAAGAGTCTATACATAACTGTTAAAAAAGCACTCTGGACAAAATAAACAACCATGACTACATCTGTAGTAAACATGCCTACTTGTCTCCTGGAGTGGGGCTACAGTTGTCTCTAGAGTGGGATTTTCCAGTTTGAAGAGTAGAGAGTAGAAAAACTCTCTCTAACAATGTATCTTTAAGACAGGAGGGACTTCCGAAACATTCCCAGAGTTTTAGGGCCGACATGAGACACTGTTTGCGATACAGGCTTTCTTCCTCCGCTAGTTGGCTAAGGCAGAAGGAAGCCCAATAACATTACTGCTAAGAAGCTGAACATAATGTATATATTTATTAGTATCTATGAATACTGAATACAGCAGAACATAAACAATAACACACCAAATGCTAGTTTTAGGCCTGAATACCTCTTTTAAAAAAGAATTTCACCATTTTTTTTTCTAAATTTCTGAATAATTCAGTCTTTGAGATGTAAGCAGTCATTCAGAGTGGTTTGATGTGAAGTGGTTCACTGCAGAGAAACTGACAGCCTCAGATTTCTTAACAGCGATGGTGATCTCATCACCACATCCACAATACAAATATAGCCCTTTTATTTACTACGCAAAACTACCAGTGAACACATTTTCATTCTAATTACATTTTTATCACACATCTTAAAACAATTGCCAGACATCAGGCAGCAATCATTTCAAGTAATAATTTCCTGGGAGGAAGCTTTTAGAGGCATTCAACTCCTCAGACGTCTGGCTCCCCTCACAACCACCGTTAACAATTCAGACTCAGCAAGTTTCTCTAGTATGAGACTTTCACAGCAAAACACCCGGAATGACTTTGCTCACAGCTCATCCATTTAATTATGTAGAAGTTTGAAAGAGTTCGCCTTTAAATCAAATAATAAACAACTCACAGTAAGGGATCATGAGCAGGTGCAGGAGACCGAGTTAGCTAGCAGAGCAAAAACTGTCCCGTTACAAGCCACATCACCTCTAAGCCTCTGTCTTGAAAATGTGACGTGTGTCAACAAAACACACGATCCCATTTTTTTCATTCAAAACAAAAACACCGCTCAATGTAGGGATTCAACGGCTGCAGCTTACCTGTCACAGCTTTGGCCACAAGAGAGGAGCTGTATTCTTTGACTCCACGCAACTGCAAAATAGAAATACTGACGTTACAGAGAAGAGAAGACGCTATAAATAAATAAGTAACTGAGCAGAACTAAACCAGTTTTCCTCCACTGTGCTTACATCACTGAGGGAAAGTTCATTTAGCTAATGCTAATGCTCTCATTGACAGCACATAGACTCCAGCTTGAGCTACGTGGCTCTGAGCACTTTGAACACCCCGGCACGCATGAAAAGTAGCGATTTGGCACCGAGTCCGTTCATTTTCAAAGCAATAAACACAAACCCCTACAGACCTGCGTGTCTGTTTCCGCCGGCCACTCTGTGTTAATGAGCAAATCGTATAAAATATTCTCCTCTTCTTCTTCAAGAATGAGATCTGCAGCCATGTTGCCAATGTACGCCTACGTCACTCTACAGTGCCCTCAGAGGCTCAACTTGAACAGAACAGGTTCTTTTAAATAAATCGGTCGACCGATTCACGAGTTCAACTGAAAAGCATCTATTCATTATATCTAAATAAAGCATTTAGAAGATGAGTTGTGAAAAACAAACATTTTTTTATTATTAACAATACATAAACAAATTAATTAATGTACATACCAATACTACTAATAATAAAAATGTTATATTAAAATGTAAATGATAACAGGAAATGATTACAATACTTAAGTATAATATATTATATTTGTAATATTTTATGCAATTATTATAATAATGACAATTTAATTAATTAAACATATATTAAGTGAAATATATTTAACATGTTTAAGTTTTTAGTTTTTTTAACGTTTGTGTTAATCTAATGTTGACAAAAATACCTTTATTTAGATTTGTTTTATTATATTTAATATCTACTTATTTTATTTATACAACCTATTTGGTTGGATACATATTTTATCTCAATGGGATGTAGTTAATAGTTGTTTGTTTGTGTGTGTGTGTGTGTGTATTTGCCTTTTTCATTCATTTCTTTATTTATTTATTTTATTTGTCTTTGATTAGAATTAATTACGTATTTTTTATAATTTCATGCGAAATAATTTAACTGGAGGCCCCAGTTAAAGTTTCGTTAACGGCTTTCAAATGTTTAGAAACGTACATGGACGATGAGACAATTTCGTGGACGTGTCTTGTGAATCACTGAATCACTGAATCGGGCGGTTGACTCACTGAAACGGACAGTGGGAAAGCATCGGTTCGGTAATGTGAACCGAGCTTCACATCTGACTGTCCTATCAGCGTGCACAGATGTTAAGTGAGAATACCGGTATTTTTGGCTGGTAGTGTGAATTAATGTGACAAAGGGAGCAGTTAAATTATGTATTTTCCCTCCATTAGCAAATGAGAGGCTGAAGCGAAACGGCTGGCCGGTACAAGAGCAGGTGGAACTGAGCGGAGCAGTTAGACGATTTACACGGACTTATTTACTGGCCTGCGCCCTGTCTGGAATCGGGCTCTGTACACGTTTCATCGGCTCGGTTTCGGTGGGCGAACATGGCTGCGTTTGGTGGTAAATGAATGTTCTCATTCTCCCGTTAACGTGCTATGACTTCTCCCTTGTGAGTTGAAGTGTTTAACTATGTTCTTAACCGTGTTTTTGTGCAGAAATGGGCGTGATGCCTGAAATTGCTCAGGCCGTTGAGGAGATGGACTGGCTGTAAGTGAACGCTAACGTTAGCGAGCTAGCACAAAGCGGGTAGCGGCGCAAGCAGATTTCTCTAAATTCATTTTCTGAGATTTTTCTCACTGGACACCACTTTGACTGTACTTGGTATTTAGTAAAGGACTTTGAGTCGTTTGCATTATAGTTTGCATAATATTGTAATGCTGCAGCAGTGTTTCTATAAACTCAGCGTTCAGATGAGTGACGTCAGAGCAGAAGCGTTTCTGAATTCGTCAGAAAGTCAGCAATACTTTGTAAAACTGTCTACTTGTATGTTCTTTATTGTACATTATTATATAGTATTTGGTGTAAAAATCTATTTAGCCGTCGCTGCTTACATTTAGGTATCTGTACATACAATATAACATCTCCTTCAGATCAGTGAAGATGATCTTAAACACATTTAGCCAACCGTTCTCTCTGACATCTGTGAAAAAGCAGTGTTGTACCCTGGCTAAAGGGGAATTGCACCGATTTTCCTAAATTCATGCTTAATTCAGTTTATGCATCAACAGGCATTGGGGTAAAAAGTGAAAAACCATGGTGCTCGTCAATTCACAAAAGCCATTAAAATAAATATAATATAATAACAACATGGCTATAGTTTAAAAAAACGCTTGTGCCTTCATCACAGAAAATCACAATAAAGACTTTACTCAGGTGCTCTAAATATCCTCAGTTAAGTCGTCACATGAATTTGTATGTCTGACTGATTCACAAATATCAAAATCCAAAAATAAAAACCATATAGAGAAACGGCCTCCGATATCAGTAGATAGAATGATCCCGGAGGGAAATTGCAGTGTTTCAGTAGCAAGACTTACATAAACTATGCAGAAAAGTACAAAATAGAAAAAATGTAGACATAAGTTAAAGTACAAGAGAAATAAAATAAAGTATAAAAGTTAAAAAGTATATCTGTTTAAGTATTCGCATGGCATATGAGACAGATCCACTGTATTTACAGACAGCAGGCACTGAGTGGTATGAGGTGGACTAACAGCACATATTAAAGACATGACTAACTTGGAGTTGCATCAATATTGTAGTGTTTAGAAAAGTGCCTAGTGAAAAGTGTCATTACAGTAATAGTTGTGATATCCTAAATGTGTGTAAAAGGTCAGTATCTGTAATCTAAACCAGAGAAGACACCAGCATGTGGACCTTATGACCTTAAATCTTTTTCTTTTTTTCTTTTGTATTTTGATATTTGTCTATCACACTGACGTCTGAAGTCATGTGATTAGTAAACTGAGGGTGTTTACAGCACCCGTGTTTGAATTGTGATTCTCCTTGATGAAGACACAAAATGCATTGAGGGATTTTTTTTTTGGGTCTATAACCATATACAAAAAACAAACATAAGCAAATCAATGATAATCTAACTCTCCCGTCTGTCCCTACCAGGCTGCCAACTGACATTCAGGCTGAGTCTGTTCCACTGATTCTTGGTGGTGGTGATGTTCTTATGGTAAGAGGATTTGTTTAAGTCACGTTAAAGTCATGTGTCATAACATTGTACTTTTTTTTGGCCATTATGCAAGTATTTGTCTTCCACAGGCTGCTGAGACCGGGAGTGGAAAAACTGGAGTAAGTTTATATATATATATATGGCTATGTATTTCAGGCTATAACAGTCACCTTAATACTAGAGCCAGGCAATATGACAGACAATGATTACCGTTATCGTGATAAATTACCTCAGAATATGTCACCATATGCTTTTCTGAGCATGTTATAGATATCATGAGTACTTAAAAACACTTGATCAGAGAGCATAATTAGGCCAGTTTCATTGGATTTAGTGCATTACAGTGTAAAACGGTAGATATAAATAGTTGTATTTGTAGTTTTTGACAGTGTTTTTTACTATGTGGCACTACTTTTTCAGTTCCAGCTTGCCAGGTGTCAGAAAAAAAATAACTCATGACTTGTATAGTCAGAACTTTTTTGATGTGATCATTATGTCACATTGCTGTCATATTCACTGGCTCTGCATAATACACAATTTCATGTTGATAATCATTCATGATTATCAAATTAATTCAAAACAGTGGAGAACACTATTTCCAGAGTTCTGAGCCATTTCTTCATGCTGTTCATCTTGTAGGCGTTTAGCATCCCGGTGATCCAGATCGTGTATGAGACTCTGAAGGATCAGCAGGAGGGGAAAAAGGGCCGTGCTACAGTAAAGACAGGGGGAGCAAGTAAGCTAGTTACACAAACGTAGCCATATGCTGACATTTACATACAGACATAATGTCACTTAGTGATGGCACCATCATGAGTAAGCATAAAGTCAGAGCCTGTGTTTAAATGTTATCTCTTTACTTTCTCTCTATGAAATGTTATCTCTCTCTCTCGCTCTCTCTTCTTTTCTTGGCATTCTTCATTGCAGTATTTAATAAATGGCAGATGAACCCATACGACAGAAGCCCAGCATTTGGTGAGTTTTCAGTGTCAAAATCAAATGTCAGAGTTATTGTAATGCATTTAATCTGACCTTTTGCCATAGTGACCGTTATTCATCAAAGTTGTGTGCAGTCAAATGTTATCATACAATGAGTGCATGCAATTCTCAGCAACAGTTAATCAGTCTGTTTCATCTTTAGTATATCTGTGCCATCCTGTAGTTGGATTGTGTGTGTAAATTTGAGCTATCGTATAAATATATCATTTATAACACCATCCATCCATCCATTTTCTAAGCCACTTCTCTGTCAGGGTCAACCTATATTCAGTTGAATACACTACAAAGACAAGATATTTAAAGTTCAAACGGATAAACTTTATTGTTTTTTGCAAATATTCACTCATTTTGAATTTGATGCTTGCAACACATTCCGAAGAAGTTGGGACAGGGGCAGCAAAAGACTGGGAAAGTTGAGGAATGCTGAGGAAAAACACCTGTTTGGAACATTCCACAGGTGAACAGGTTAATTGGAAACAGGTGAGTGTCATGATTGGGTATAAAGGGAGCATCCCTGAAAGGCTCAGTCATTCACAAGCAAGGATGTGAACAACTGTGTGAGCAAATAGTCCAACAGTTTAAGAAAAACATTTCTCAATGTGCAGTTGCAAAGAATGTAGGGATTTCATCATCTACAGAATAATATAATATGATCAAAAGATTCAGAGAATCTGGAGAAATCTCTGCAAGTAAGCGGCAAGGCAGAAAACCAACATTGAATGCCCGTGACCTTCGATCCCTCAGATGGCACTGCATTAAAAATCCACATCATTCTGTAACGGATATTACCACATGGGCTCAGGAACACTTCAGAAAACCATTGTCAGTGAACTCAGTTCGTCGCTCCATCTACAAGTGCAAGTTAAAACTCTGCCATGCAAGCGAAAGCCGTATATAAACAACACCCAGAAACGCCGCCGGCTTCTCTGGGCCCGAGCTCATCTGAGATGGACTGACGCAAAGTGGAAAAGTGTCCTGTGGTCTGACGAGTCCACATTTCAAATTGTTTTTGGAAATCATGGACATCGTGTCCTCTGGGCCAAAGAGGGAAAGGACTGTCTGGATTGTTATCAGCAAGTTCAAAAGCCAGCATCTCTGATGGTGTGGGGGTGTGTTAGTGCCCATGACATGGGTAACTTGTACATCTGTGAAGGCACCATTAATGCTGAAAGGTACATACAGGTTTTGGAGCAACATATGCTGCCATCCAAGCAACGTCTTTTTCAGGGACGTCCTGCTTATTTCAGCAAGACAATGCCAAGCCATATTCTGCACGTGTTACAACAGCGTGGCTTCATAGTAAAAGAGTGCAGGTAATAGACTGGCCTGCCTGCAGTCCAGACCTGTCTCCCATTGAAAATGTGTGGAGCATTATGAAGCACAAAATACGACAATGGAGGCCCCGGACTGTTGAGCAACTGAAGTTGGACATCAAGCAAGAATGGGAAAGAATTGCACCTACAAAGCTTCAACAATTAGTGTCCTCAGTTCCCAAACGTTTATTGAGTGTTGTTCAAAGGAAAGGTGATGTAACACAGTGGTAAACATGCCCCTGTCCCAACTTCTTTGGAACGTGTTGCAGACATCAAATTCAAAATATGTGGAAAGTGAATATTTGCAAAAAACAATAAAGTTTATCCGATTTGAACATTAAGTATCTTGTCTTTGTAGTGTATTCAGTTGAATATAGGTTGAAAAGGATTTGCAAATCATCGTATTCTGTTTTTATTTATGTTTCACACAACGTCCCAACTTCATTGGAATTGGGGTTGTACTTTGTGAACGTGTGTGTGTGTGTGTGTGTGTGTGTGTGTGTGTGTGTGTATATATATATATATATATATATATATATATAGTCACTGTTTAAATTGCTGAAAACAAATATCACTCGCACAGAAACTGACAAACACAAGTGAAACAGTCCTGGCTGATTTCCTGGATTCAGTCTAGACTATAAAGATTTTCAATGATGAATCACTAGTGCCATAGCAGCTTGGTCTAGGACTAGGGAATTGGCCATTTGTCTCTTCAAGCCTTTAAAATCTCTTTTCTCCAGCTATCGGTCCTGATGGCCTTTGCTGCCAGAGCAGAGAGTTTAAGGAATGGCATGGCTGTCGCTCCACCAGGGCTGTGACAAAAGGTGAGCTGTCTTCTTAAACACTTCTAAACAGTTGTCGTTTTATAGTTTTATATTGTTGAACATTATTGACCTTTGGATTTAAACGATCAAAGTCTGTGGCAAAACTATGAGCTGTTTGGTAATGGAATGCTTTCCCGGACAGTTGTTTGTTTATTTTGATCCTTGATAATTATTATTCTTGATGCATTCATTATAATTCCTCCCAATGCAACTGCATCAAAAAGAAGACCAAATGGATCAACTTGTTTTAAGCTGGTCAGATATTGAATTTTAAATGCTAAGAAATTGCAATTTATTGATGAGATGAAAACCCATGTTTAAACCAGTACATTTCAAACACAACCTACCAGCACTGTGTGATGAGTCATTTTCAGTGCCTTACAGCAAGATTGACACAGGCAGTATTCCAACAAGTTAATTATGCATGCAAATGACAGAGGGCACAAAGCGCAGGATTTTTGCAAACTAGTGTTGTTCATAAATAAACCACACAACACCTTACTGTGCAGTGAACCCAAATCAAGCTGTTTATTTGGAAAAATACATAGTGCAAAGGCTATAATGAACTCGCACAACACAGAAACCGAAAGGACGGCTGTAGAGGCACCGGCACAATATCATTATTGTAAGAGATCCTGGTATCAGCTTATTTGGAGCATGTTCCTTTGGAATGACCTTGCTGCAAAAGACATTACTGAAGCAATTCAACTTAATCAGTCTGAGAAATGTTAGTGGATGTCTTTTAGCAATACTAGAAATACTTTTAATGCATCATAAAGCTAAAGTAGCTTAAATTGCTCAATTGAATCGCTTTGTGTTGTGTGTTGAATTTAATTGTTTTCCAAGAACCCATTTAAGGCAAATTGAGAAACCAGTGAGTCGTGAATCTAATTCATTCACTGTCAACTTAGTTTCTTGCCTTTACTTTTCTGTGATTTCTTTTGATCGGGCCATATCACATTTAAATGAAATCTGATTATGAAAAGCAAGTAAGTTGTTTTTGAGTTATGTAGCAGGGCAGGTAGAAGAATGGAACTTATGAATTCACTTACTTTCTATTCAAGAGGTTATTATTCTAGAGCAGGGGTCACAAGCCCTGCTCCTGGAGATCTACCTGCAGAGTTTAGTCCCAACTTGCATCTAACATTCTGTCGCTTTCTTATCTAACACTAATATATTTGATGGAGCCAATCAGAAACTTCTGAAGAAGCTAGCTGGAGAAGGTATAGCAGATTGTGGCTGTAAGGTAGATCTCCCGGGCGTGGTTGGTGACCACTTTCCTAGAGGTTAAATCCCCTGCCCCCAACATTGTCTACTTAAGGCCCATATGTCAAACACAATTCCCATATGTTGTCCATTTCATAATGTGCTATACTGCAATTCCCAGCATGCACTGCAACATAACAAGCGTTCTCACCCCTTCCCCAAAAACACTATGAGACAGTGATTAACACAGTTCTACTACACCAGTCGTTTGACCCACATACTGGCTGCATTTCAGGTGCAGTTCAACCAGTATTAACACTAGGAAAACTTAACAGCTCAGAATCTGATCCGATGAATGAAAGAACTCGAACTTGCAGCAAAGAAAATGTGTTGGGTGTCTAAATCAAGCAAATAGCTAAGTTTTAAAAGGATAGCTTTTATAAATATTTCAAGGTTTACTACAAGTGCCTATATTTTGCAGTTGACATTGTGGCCTATTTTGAATAAACAGTGGCCAGTTCAGGTTATAAAAATGTGTTATTTATAATTGAAATAAAACATTATCATTTTCTGGCCCATGAATTTGCTGAGATTTTTTCAATATGGCCCTGGTGGTTGAGTTTGACATCCCTGATCCTGAAGGTATGGCAATATGAAATATTGTGTGTTGCTTGTTATATAAGATTCACTCTATTTATTACTGTTATATTGTGACCGAAATCAGCCATCTTTCTTAAGGAGTTTCTTACATCAATTACTTTCTTTCTTAGGGAAATATTATTACGAAGTCACCTGCCAAGACCAGGGGTTGTGCCGGATTGGTTGGTCCACTAGCCAGGCTGCATTAGACTTGGGTGTGTTCACAATTGTCCATCTCGGTGTGTGAGATTTAATTCAAATCCTGCTTGCACTGATTAAGTGTGGTAATCATGTATTTACTGCATCAGGTACGGACAAGTACGGCTTCGGCTTTGGAGGCACAGGGAAAAAATCCCATAATAAGCAGTTTGACAGTTATGGAGAGGTAAGCAAAGAAGTATTTTGAAAGTATAGAGTGTCATCCACGGCACTTCTTTCATTTAAATGCCACTTTTGTTGCTTTGTGAACATTCGTTGTGTGTTTTTAACAGGAGTTCACTATGCATGACACTATTGGATGCTACTTAGACCTGGAAAAGGGCCATGTGTCTTTCTCCAAGAATGGTAAGTGCAGTATTGCTCAGTCAGAATCTTTTAGTCCTGGTCTCCAGCACTGGTATGTGAGTCATATTAAATGTTGGCATTGTGTTACTGTGTCTTTGAACTTTGGTGTCTTTTGCAGGTAACGATCTGGGCTTGGCTTTTGAGATTCCCCAGCCCTTGAAAAGCCAGCCATTCTTTGCGTCCTGTGTGCTCAAGGTAACAGGAGCCACCTGCTTGGCATTAATTAACAGGCACTTACACTTTCACTGATTTCAAACCATCCTTCAACATCCATAAATTATAGCTGTAGAAAACTGTACCATTCAGGGTGTAAACATTGCATTATGCAACTGCATTATCAATATCATCGGCCAACCAATATCAGTCAGGTCCTGTTTCAAAATTATGAACAAAAATGCCATAGCAGAATTAAGAATTTAAAAGTTTTTAATATATCATGGCTGTAAACTATACCGAAGTCGTCTTTTTATCTTTGGCTAATTATAATAAAACCTTCTTTTTTTTTCTTTCTAAGAAGAATGAGTCCCATGTATATTTACTCAACTTGTATACTCGCAGCATATTGACTACAAATTCCAACTTATTGATGTTTTCTTTTAATGACCAGAATGCAGAACTGAAGTTTAACTTTGGAGCAGAGCCTTTTAAAAATGCCCCCAAAGAGGGCTTTAAAGCCCTGGACCAAGCACCAGATGGCCATGTGGTCAAAACAACCCAAACCGGTGAGGTGTTTCCTTTTATAATCCTTAGCTAAAGTAGACCAAACAGGTGTGTGGTCTGATGTGTTTATTAATGTGGAGGTGTTGGGCTGATTATAGGCAGTGCCACCGTGAGCCAAGTTAAATCCAGCTCCAGCGCTCCCAAAGCTCTCATCATCGAGCCCTCAAAAGAGCTGGCTGAGCAGACCCTGAACAACGTCAACCAGTTTAAGAAATATGTGGACAACCCCAAACTACGGTGAGCAACGAGTTGAAAAAAAGACAGTTTTGTCATTTTGCAGGGTGAAATTGCTCAAAGCATGAGTTGTTGTTACAGAGATTTGCTGATCATTGGAGGAGTGGCAGCCAAAGAGCAGCTCTCTATTTTGGAAAGCGGGGTAAGCAATGAAGTAGTAGTGGGCGCTGCACCAGTTCTTCTGTGTGTGTGTGTGTGTGTGTGTGTGTGTGTGTGTGTGTGTGTGTGTGTGTGTGTGTGTGTGGCCACTACATTACACCTTCTTGTATCTCCACTCATTCTATTTTATCACCTTCGCTTACCATATAGGTGCACTTTGTATTTCTTCAATTGCAGAGTGTAGTTCATCGGTTTTCTCTGCATATTTTGTTACCATTTTCTTCAGTGGTCAGGCCCCCCACAGGATCACCACAGAGTAGGCATTGTTTGGGTGGTGGATCATTCTCAGCACTGCAGTAACTCTGACATGGATGTGTGTTAGTGGATCAGACACAGCAGTGCAGCTGGAGTTTTTAAACACTTGTGTCCACTCACTGTCCACTATATTAGACACTCCTACCTTGTTGGTCCACTTTGTAGATGTAAGGTCAGAGATGATGGCTCACTTGTTGCTGCACAGTTCATGTTGGTCGTTCTTGTTGGGGTCCTGATCATTGATCAAAATCTGTATTCGTAGAACTACAAAGTACACGTATATGGTAAGTGGAGTGTAGATACAACGTAGGTGTACCTAATGAAGTGGCTGGTTTATGTATATCCCATAATACATAACAAAACCATCTGGAAATTTTAATTAAATTCATTTTTGATCATGCAACTAACTACTACAGTGAACCAAATATAAATTAAATATTTTTGTAAATGGTTGTGTTCATGTAAATTAGTTGGAAGACGCATTGAATGTACTAAAGGATGGAATTCAGGAACCAAGTTTTAGCAATATGTGCATTTGTCATTATGCTGGAGTTTTCCTAAACTCTTTCTCGCTCTCTCTCTCAGGTTGATATAGTGGTTGGCACACCTGGCAGACTGGATGATCTCATATCTACAGGGAAGCTTGATCTGTCCCAAGTCCGCTTCCTAGTTCTGGATGAGTGTGTATGTAGAAGCCATTAGTGTTAAAACAGCATCCCTAGAACAAACTAGAACTAGTATTTCGTGTGTTGTCATGGTAATTTACGATTTCGTATCCTTTTTGTTTTTTTTGTCCATTAGTGCTCTATCACTACAATACCCAGCATGCACTGTGCAAATACACCATACAACCATTCAGAATCCCAATTCAGAATAAAGAGGCTAATGAATACAGACAAGATATTCAGCTTTTTAGCAGACCCTTCTTTCTGCTATAGCTAGCTAGCTTCCTGCCTTCAAACAGCAGTTCCTTCTACCTTCAAGATGCATCATTAGAAGGTGGTTTTATTAGTTCTAATTAGAACAAGTAAGTCTGTGGATTGTTGTGGCACCACTGAAGACATGACTAGCTGTGTGTCCTACAGGTGTAGCAATGGTTACTTTTTAAAAATAAAAATAGTAGTTTTGCCATTTTAAATACATTTATTTTCAGAAATGTCTAAAGTGTGTGATGTAGAATAAAAGCTAAGTCCTCACACTCCTCCCATTATTCTCTCCAGGATGGTCTCCTCACAGCTGGGTACACTGACTTCATCATGAGGGTCTACAACAAGATCCCTCAGGTGACCTCCGATGGAAAGAGACTACAGGTATATACTTCTATAGCTGGTCATTCATAAGCTAATGTTACAACACAAGAACTCTAGAGCTTGGTTTTCTATGTGTGGTGTAGGTCATTGTGTGTTCGGCTACACTGCACTCATTCGATGTGAAGAAGCTGTCGGAGAAGATCATGCACTTTCCCACCTGGGTGGACCTGAAGGGAGAGGACTCTGTCCCAGAGACTGTCCATCATGTGGTGGTGCCAGTCAACCCCAAAACTGACCGGCTCTGGGACAGAATTGGCAAAAACCACATCAGGGTAAACTTGCCCAAATTACAAACTTTGTCGCAAAGGGTAAAAGTTCAGACCGCAAATTATTTCAGTTTGGACTGAAAGCTATCCACCCAAATGCCCTCATAAGCTTTGGTTTATTTATTTATTCACATTCGCTCATGTATGTTGATTTAGAGGATGTTTATATTGCTCTTTTCTTTTTACAGACTGATGAAGTTCATGCCAAAGATAACACAAGACCAGGGGCAAACACTCCAGGTAGTAATCACTTAAACTTACATAGGCAACACTTAAAAATAAATGGCTGGAGTTTCTTAGCCGTGTACATATGTGTACTGTGAACACATTGTTCCAATGCTTCCCTGTAATTCTAATGTGAGCCTGTTGTTTGGGATGGGGCAGAGATGTGGTCAGAGGCCATAAAGATCCTGAAGGGAGAGTACACAGTGCGGGCCATCAAGGAGCACAAGATGGACCAGGCCATCGTCTTCTGCAGGACAAAGATTGATTGTGATAACATGGAGCAGTATTTTATCCAGCAAGGAGGAGGTGAAGCCATCAGTACATGCAGTTAGAGCTAGATACTCATGTAGTCAAGCGTATTAAGAACTCGACACAATTTGCTTGCCGTCTCCTGTCTCTTTAGGTCCTGATAAGAAAGGGCATCAGTTCTCATGCGTGTGTCTCCATGGCGACAGGAAGCCAAATGAACGTAAATACAACTTGGACAGGTTCAAGGTAACAGCAGTTGAAATGCGGAGCAAGTGTGTAACAGTTTCAGAACAGTTTCTAAAAAAGAAATTTTATTGAAATGTATTGCGAATACGAGCATCTCTTACTTGCCATCGTAACTATGGCTGTATTGTATAAGCTCAAATGAAATAAGTGTGTTTGAGTGGAGCCAATAATAATAATATACAATTAGAGCTCTGAAGAAACAAAAATGAAATTTAATCTTTCTCAGAATTTATAATCCTGCTGAACCTGCAAATACATCACCTTTCAAAAGTCATTTATCATGTTGATATTCTTTGTAATTTTAATACAGTAATTGCTGTATACATCATAGCTTTAAATATTATATAAGCCAGGAATCAAAAGGTTTTTAATTTATTTTTAATGTATATATTTCAAGTGTTTGAGGAACAATAATCTAAAAGTATCTATTTATTTTTTTATTATATTAATGTTAATGTCCATGATTATATTATATTAGTCATTTTATACGTGCATTTGCAAAAGAAAATGTTTTATATTATTGAAAAGTGATTTCAAACTTTTGAATGCTAGTTGCATGTGCGTTGTTACATTCTTAATGAGTGGTGGACATGTACTGTGAGCTCTTATGATGAGTTGCTCAGAAAAAGACTAGAAGGACTAACTGCGTTTTATTTTTTTTTTTGCTTTAGAAACGTGAGGTGCGGTTTTTGATTTGCACAGATGTGGCTGCCAGAGGAATCGACATCCATGGTGTACCATATGGTAAGTGCCGAGTCCCAGAATACATCAAAGCCACACCTAGCTTAGGATGCAGCACATGCACACCAAGATCTCTTTAGCTAAGACACAGTGTGTCTTTTTTTTGGCAGTGATTAATGTGACCCTGCCAGATGAGAAACAGAACTACGTGCATCGCATTGGAAGAGTTGGCAGAGCTGAGAGGTAAACTCCATACATCGTACTATTACTTTCCTTTCCAGCTTTTGAGTCATGACGCAGCGCGACTGTATCTTCCTGCCTTTTATGATGTGTCTGTTTTTAAAGGATGGGACTAGCCCTCTCCCTGGTTGCCATGGAAAAGGAAAAGGTAAAAAAAACAAACAAAGTTCTGAAAATGTTGGAAATATGATGAAAATATGTGATGACCCATGAATTTGTGTGTGTAGGTGTGGTACCATGTTTGTCCTAACAGAGGTCGTGGCTGCTATAACACCCGATTGAAGGAGGATGGGGGCTGTACTATATGGTACAATGAAAAAGAGGTAACTACCATTTTATGCTAAGCTGATGTCTTTCATTTAGTCAGTCTTGACCTTATTGGTACAGTCTGGTTCAGCTGTCTGTGTGAAGTGGAAAAGCCCACAGGTTTAGCTAAAGAGTTGTGTGTGCTGTGTTTGTGTTCAGCTCTTGGGTGACATTGAGGAGCATCTGAAGTGCACCATTACTCAGTGTGAGCCGGATATGAGCGTGCCTGTGGATGAATTCGATGGCAAGGTCACCTACGGCCAACGTAGAGCTGCAGGAGGTGTGTGTTTGTCTTCCTCGGTCCTAGTTAGCCAGCCATTACACAAATGAATGTATGATGCTGCTTCTGGCCTTTTCTAACATCAATGTTAGTGCTGGGCAATATTGATAAGTCAGTATTGCAGTATTTTTTAAATTGATTGTGGTAGCATTAATAGCCATGCTTCCTCAGCTGCTGAGTGCTAAACAATGCTAAAAGGGTGTCTTACAAATCTGACACAGCTTGTGTAGATTGGATTCTTTACATTAAATGAAATGGAACTATACACAGTATTGTCATTTAAATGAGCCAGACAGTAACTACATTTGCAGTAAGGAAGCTTATATTTTTTTAATAATATCTGTCACATCTCTAATTGTGTAACACATTCTTCCCTCTCTCTCAGGTGGTCTCTATAAGGGACATGTTGATGTACTGGCCCCCACTGTACAAGAACTGGCTAATCTTGAGCGTGAGGCGCAGACCTCTTTCCTGCACTTGGGATACCTACCCAACCAGCTCTTCAAAGCTTTCTGACCAGCCTTTCTCACATCAGTGCAGTAATACTTTAGTATCTCCAAAGTTCTAAAAGGAAGTCAATTCAGACACTAAATTAAGAGCTATTTTTGTTAAGTTTTGTTAAGATTTGCTTGCAAGAACAGCAATCTGGAATTAATCATCTCCCAAAAGTGTTAGTCCTTAAGCAGGACCCTTTTTGTTTTGTGTTGCACCTGAAGTAAAATGTTATTGCACAAAGTCATAACTGTGTGTTTATTTAGCCTTTACAGTTTATTTTCATGCATTGCTTAACAAATGTTAAAATCCAGTATATTTTGTGCTGCCCCTTTATTTGGATAGCCCACTGTAGATGCTTCGTAGATGCTTATCTTAAATTCAGCTAAATTTATCCTGAACCTTGATCTAAACCTACCACTATCCTTAAACCTAACCCTCACCCTGATCCTAAAGCTAATTAGTACTAATCCTAAGATTAACACTAATACTGCTGAGAATCAGAATGACTCAACAATTTGTTCATAAGACTGTAATGACAAAACTTGTAGATGAGCTATTAGGGGTTGTTCAGAGAAAATGAGAGTATTTGATTTTATTTTTTTTAATTTAGTCTCAAGTCTTAACTCTTAAATATCAGACATTTGTAAGGATACATTGTTTTAATTTTATTTTTATCCCATGGTTCATCGAAACAAGCAGAGTGTGTATTTAAGTCCCTAAGTAGAAGAAGACATATTTCAGTATTATTGAAATTTACTTATATTTACTAATTTATTTATATGCAAATATGCAGGCACAGAAAAAAATTTGGTACAATTTTACCATGTTTTTGACATTTCTCATCCAAACAAACAGAAAAGTTATAAATGCACATATAAGTCTAATCTGCTAAAACGTATACTATATAAATAACTGTACACATTTAAAAATATAGAATAAACAGTGTAATAATCATGCTTGACTTATGATGTATGGTTTGGAGACTGTGGCTCTGTCTAAAAGACAGGAGGCTGAGCTGGAGGTGGCGGAGATGAAGATGCTGAGATTTTCGTTGGGAGTGACAAGGCTGGACAAGATTAGAAATGAGCAGATCAGAGGGACAGTGAAGGTGGAGCAGTTTGGAGATAAAGCCAGAGGCCAGGTTGAGATGGTTTGGACATGTGTTGAGGAGGAATAGTGGATATATTGGTCAAAGAATGTTGGAGATGGAGCTGGCGGGTAGAAGGAGAAGAGGTAGACCTCAGAGAAGGTTTATGGATGTAGTGAAGGTGGACATGGAGATGGTTGGTGTGAAAGTAGAGGAGGCAGTGGATAGGGCAAGATGGAGGCAGATGATCCACTGAGGCGACCCCTAAAGGGAGCAGCCGAAAGAAGAAGAAGAATAATAATCATGCTTGACTACTTATGGTTAATAATGTACATACATCTTATTACGGCGTTATGAAGTTATTACGAAGTTACCTCATGGTGCCTCTAGAGGGCTCCTGTAAGTGCAGACTCCAAGCAGCCAGAACATACATAGAATGTAAATATAATAAATTCCATAAATAGTTATATGGTTATGTACAACCACCCCGGCCAAATGTCATGTTTGTTGATTTTCTATGATCAATAAGTGCACATCATCTACAAAGATGCGCATTTTAATGTACAATTACTCTTTATTTGCTGAGTTTACCATATGAGGGGGGGGATTAAGCTTGGTGTGGCCTGTGTGAAAGTTATGGCACATCTTTTATGTTTTATTGTATTCACTTAAATAAATAAATAGATAATCTTTCACTATAGTGGGCAGAAAAGTGTAATATCTGATATCAAAGGAACAAACTTATTTTCACCTAGAAAATCAACAAAATGTCATGTGATTCGGATTGTTCAAAGTTTTGCATACAACATTATTAGGGTTAATAATGTAGGTGCCTTATTACTGTGTTATTACCATATGTTATTTCCTCATGCTGTCTCTAGAGGGCTCCCTTGTCTGAGAGGAGTGAGACGGAGGGTGGTCCTGTTGTTGAGCGAGTGGGAAAGTACCCTGATGCCATCCATGCAGTGCAGAGTGCCTTCTGAATAATTAAAAGAAGTCAGAAAGAGATTGATGATGGTGAGCATCCTTCATGCTAAAGTCAACAAGCGCTGCACTGTGGGGGGTGACCCGGCTCGGCTATGTTAACGTGAGGCAGTGCCCTGTTGCAGTCTCGTACACATACTGAGGAAGACTCTGCTCTGTAATTTAGCCCAAGCCAGCAGCAGTGGGTGTGAGGAACCTGCAATTGACACTAATCCACACACACACACTCTCATCACACGCACAAGACCACACACACACATAGACACACAGACAGGTTAAGCTGAACCCGATGGCTTTATGTAACAACGTAATGTAGAAAATAACAGGACGTATTAAAGACATCTGAGAACACCCATGCAGAATGCCTTGCCTGCTATTGATCTGTACAGTCATCCACTTCTGAATCAATCAGTTCATCCCTGCAGGGATAACTTGCAGAGCATTCTGTCTGTTATGTAACTTCAATAACTGTTTGTATGTGAGGATATGCGCCACACTGCTGGGCTCTCAAAAGAAGCTCTGGTAGGAGAAAATGGTTTGCAGCTGCAGGCGAGTGTGTTAGTCTTTTTTTTTTGTCTTATTTTAAACTCAGACAGTGACACCAGACACTTTCTTGATCTTCTACAAGACCCAGCACAGCTTCCAAAACTTCAGCATGGCCTTTTTAGATTTTTACAGTATATGGTGGTGTTGTTGAATAAGTTGGCCATGGCTGTTGGAGTGTGTCCAGCCCTATCCATAAACGGCCGGGGTGGCTTCAGGTTTTCACTCCAAACCAGCAGGAGCACACCTTGTTTAATCAGTTGCTCAGTCTTCGAACAACTGATCGCCGAGCTCCTGCTTTGTTGGAATAAAAATTTGGGTAACACTTTATTTGAAGGCTACCTATATAAGGGCTTCATAACAAATTCATAAGCACTGAATAATGTGTTTATGAAGCACTACTTGAACATTTATTAAGTGCTTATGTCGGTTCTCGCAACCTGATATAAGATGGTTTATGAAATAAATGACATTGTACTGACATAATATGAATAAACGTTGAACACATTTACAGCACTAAACATATTTAAAACACTATACATAATTGCATCAATCATCTTATCTATGCCCTGGAGGGAAGAGGGGTGGTTTCCAGACATATTTCACCTGATATCAGTACAATGTCGTCTTAAGAATGCTGCAATATATAGTTAAATATGTTTAGTGCTGTAAATATGTTCAAGGTTTGTTCATATTATGTCAGTACAATGTCATTTATTTCATAAAACATGTCAGGTTGCGAGAACCAACATAAGCGCTTAATAAATGTTCAAGTAGTCCTTCATAAACGCATTATTCAGCGCTTATGAATGCGTCATGAAGCCCTTATGTAGGTAGCCTTCAGAATTTGCAGCCCTTTGTGGATAAGATTGGACACCAATTCCTTAAAGCAACAATTGTCCCCCAACTCGTATGTATGTGTACCTTGCTAGCAAACCTGCCTGCAAGCCACAAATTTCTAACTGAAAGCAATATGAACTTAATGATTTGAAAATGAAAACTTCGGTTAGCTCAATATTTCTTGAGATATAAGTAAACCTTGATCTGAAACATAAAGAAACTTCCCGTTTCTGATTTCTTTATAATGAGTGCGTTGACATGCACACCAATAGTACGATCGTTATCGTATTTTGTCAGTTATCAGATTTTTCAATTGTCATGTAAACAGCATACTCCGTTTTCCTAGATCAGATTAAGGTCATTATCGGATTCCTAGAAGAGACCTCTATTTTAGCTCAGCGTTTGGGTTGTTCAGGGTATAGATAGCCTTACTCTGATTTCTTTCATTTTGCTCAGTCTGCCCATGTGCACAAAGACCCCACTGTCCTGGAAACGGCAAGCAGTGTTTAACACGTCATCTACAAGAACAAAACACTTCTGGAGCGATCCTGAAACTCACTACACGATTGACAAAATTAAGCATTTGAATATTCATCTTTTTAATGATTTATATTAATATTTTCCCTTTCAGTGACTCAACATTTTAAAAAAAGCCATGGGATGATGTTTCAGCTTAACGTCACGTTTAGGCATCATGTCTTATTCAGTAAGTTTACTGGTGGGTTGCTGGGCAGAGAACAGATAACTGTTTGACTCATATGGACCTGGAGTTTTCCCACTATCTGCTTTCCAAAGTGCATGTAAACAAGAACAAATTACTGATAAAACCTCTCTTTAAAATTTTGATTTTAAAGGGTTACATTAGGCTACTTCAAATTGCACAACCTGCTTACACTAACACACCCTGAACTAGATAATGTTTTTTTTTTTTTTTTTATTGGAATGTGCTGATAGAGCCAGCACACGTACGTCAGTGGAATCATCATCACCACCAGAGACTACTATTTACAACTGCAAGGCTTCTATTGTGTATATATATATATATATATATATATATATATATATATATATATATACTCAGTATTTTAAGCATCATCATTATATCAGTTTTACAATAAAAAGACATTCAACCTAGTCGTCCATTATTAAGTGCATGTAAAACCTAGATGGTAGGAACCAAAGGCTGTGCATTGACATGCAACAGTGTGCATGTTTGTAATGGTAAAATAGTGATAACTAAAGTTTCTTTGGAGACTTTTTTGCCCTCTATGTATTGGTCCACTAGGAATGTGTTTTAAAAAGGCCAAAGGGTTTATCTCAGAACTGCCAGAAAACAATGTCACAGGCATCAGGTAGCATATTCTTAACCATTTTAAATAATAACTAAAGCTAAAGGTAGCTTTTGAAGCCCTAAATGCTCCAGACGTCTGGTTCCTATTACCCCTCAATATGAACTAACCTGACTGGGCAAGTTTCTCTAGAATGGAGCATCTCACAACAAACCACCCTGAATAACTGCCATCTTAGCAATCTTTCAAAAACTTGGTGGAACCTCCCTTTGCCTATGTTCCATTATTAGTCTATATTTGCAGTCTTTCTTTCATGGCATGTTCAGCTGTTGCGATGAAACAGTCCGCTCTTTCTCTCTCTCTTTATTTAAGTAGTGAAACGTCCTGAGGGAAAGTTGTGTGTACATAGTAGCAGACAGGTCTCAGACCTCAGAGCCTGGATACAAACAGCTCAAACTGCTTCGAGTGTACATCAAAAACACAACGTTAAACTTTTTTCCAGGACTTGCTAATAACCCACATGAGGCTGGCTCAGGTGTGTAGCTCCTCAGACACATTCCTGAGAGCCATTACCTGTAAAGCTCCCCCGCTTCTTCTCTCTGTGCCCAGAACCATGACTGTGCTGGAGATTTATGTTTGAGTGACAGATTACTGTTAAACGCAAAAGATAGGAAGTCCCACCCCTCATCCCCGAGGCATTTCCTCTGCACCTGGTGATGAGAAACAGGTACGGCGGATCAAACAGACAGTTTTGCAGTTGAACTGTACCAATACTATGATTCTGTTTTTCATGATTTCATAACTTTTAACCCTTGCATTGATATGTATGCATGTTTTAACATGTGGATGAAGTACCTGCTCGACACGTATGGTTGGCAGAACATAGTCTTGTTCTGCTGCACGTTAGCCATAGATATACAACCAGGGGAGATATGGGCTTTAACCATAGCAACCAACTGCAGTACATCACGATATGTCATGTGTCATGATTAGTATTGGATGGTAAGCTAGTTAGCAACATTAGTTTATCACACTAGTTTACTGGTACTACACTGGAGGATGATTCTCTGGGACTTTATTTTACACTCTGTTATGGTTCATTTAAAGGGGACTTCTACCTGGTCAAATTTCTGCTCAGTTCTACTCAATTCAGTTCAATGGTTGAGATGTAAAGAAAGTCATTCTGAGTTGATTGATGTGTGTCATTGTAGAGAAGCTGACCCACTCAGATTTCATTACAGTGGTGGTGACAGGAGCCAGGGGTCTCAATATTCTACAAATATAGCCACTTTATTTACTACACATCTGAGTTTATATATGTAATGTTGATAATGGGAAAGTTGTGGTAGATCTGAAAAAAATGATGAAGTACTCCTTAGAAATATTAGCTTTTGATCCTGTATTTTGCTGCCGTCCAATGAAAACTGTGTATCTCAATTTTTTTTTAATTTGTACTTTTCTGCATCATTTGAGCTCTGCAGCCATCCTTTACATTGTGTGAAAATTTGGACCAATACAAATGCTCCAGAATTGCTTAGAATAAAAAAAAATGTTTTCCATTAACTTACATTGAAAGTAAAGAATGTTTTAGCCATCTCCTGTAAACTTACTATTTTGGAGAAACTTGTTTCTTGTACTACTTTAGTTAAGAATGAGCAGTTTACTTAATATTCCTTTGTATTCTTCAACTTGAGTTTAATTAGTTCACTTCAAAAATGTGAGGTCATCGGTTACCCAACTTTTTTTTTGTTAAAGTAGACTTAAGTGTTGAAAGTTTACAGTGTTTCTCTCGAATCGACCATTTTACATTAAACCACTTTGAGTGACTGTTCACACGGCTTAAACTTTTATGGTGAAATTTTGAAATATATTCAAAAAAGAAGCTTTGCACAAAAAAATATTTTCCTACTAATAAATGCATGTCATTGTGGACAAATAGATGAACTGATTCCATCAGTCCAGCACAACAAACAATGAAAACAAACAGCTGCGAAAGTTCGAGCACCCTTGATCAAGGGTGACATATTCTGTTGATTTTTAAAGTAATGAAGTGACCACATCCTCTGCAGCGTGCTATTTTTAAAAAATGTCATATTTCTAATTAAAGCCTAACAAGTTAGTCAAGTTCTGAGACATTACAACTGCAAGGGTACTCAAACTTTTGCACATATTCATTTTTTTTATATTTCTGTTGTCCAAGTTAACCAACTGTTAGTGCAAGTAAAAAAATAACTGGAATAAAACTTTAAAAAGTGACATTTGCAGAAATATGTTTTTTCTTTTCTGCGGATTTGCAGATTAATTGTTTTAAAGTGAATATTCTATTTTTTTCTTTTCGGTCGAGGGTGCCTAAGCTTTTGTATACAACTGTAACAGGTGTCCCTCTTCAGTGACATTGAGGCTAGAAGGATGTAGCCCACAATCTGTATGTCCTCACCGCTGTTTTACAAACGAATGCCCCTTGCAGTCTGCGGTCACTGAGGCCTAACCAAACCTCAGCCAGTTGTCCTAAACGTTGGCAAGGCAATTCATCAGATAGCTACGTTATCCAGTCGTGTGTGATGTGCCCTACCGCGTGTCTTCAGTGCATCTGAGATTCTCTTGGCCAGACAAATTTTCTTTTCCAGCGAGACGTGAAATTGCAGGTACTATTGGAGTATAAATTACACACCTGAACCGTACCGTGTTTCTCCACTAATACAAAACGGACTTCACAACCGTGCAGGGCAGAGAGGATGGAAGGAAGCGGGAGAGGGCCTGAGAGACTGAGAGAGCTATAATCTGATGAATTATTGTGATTTACTGTGGTCACCGGCTCTAATGGAGGCTTACGCTTACTCGTTTTGTGTACGAGGGAGATAGTTTAAGAGAGCCCTTCTCTCTTTGATGTGCATGTCTGCTCCACTTCAGCTATGTAAAGTATCAGATCGGTCCCTAAGGCGTAGCGCATAAAATCCACAGTGAATCAACTTGACAGCATCAGCTGCAGGTAAAAAAATATACAGCACATATATGCATAAACACCACAGATATAGCAGAAAAGGCATGTGGATGACTGGATGTATGGATTCATTAGACAGTATAAAGAACCTGTAGGCACATGTATAACTGAGTCGTTCTCCATTTGGAGTGGGAAACCATGTCACAAAGGGCTTAAAAAGAAGCTTAAAATATTAGGCACCGCTCCAAAAGTCAGTATGTACACATACAAAGTTGACTTAAGATTAAATAATACTTTTCCCTTATGATTTCTCTGCTTTTTCTTTTTTTTTATCCCGTTTCACAGTCATTCTGCATATGCAAAGTAACCAATTTTCATATAAAACCATTTTTTGTATATGTGTATAAAACAGATTCATCACTTTTTCTATCATTAACCTTGTACTACATTATTCATTATTTTAAATGAATATATTATACATTATTTTAAAAATGCATTTGTCACAGATTTTGGTCACTGGTGTTATCAGGACTCTTATATTACATTTTAACATAGTATATTTAACTCTATTAAACTGCATCCTTGAGTCCAGGCTCATCAGGCAGGACGCATCACCAGGCATGAGAAGGTGAGTCCACACTTGCTCACTATATTTCATTAATTTATTAATAATTTTGATTATGAGGCAGCACATAACTTATATGTGTCACTGGTGTTATGCGCTTTAATGACTGGGCAATTAAAATGTTTGTCAAACTAATGCCAAATATCATTTTTATTACTGATTTGAAATAGTTGAACAAGGTCACCTCACCAACAACGAGTCAGCACTTTTACAAAATCCCCAGTTTTAAAGCAGAATGTCACTGGTGTCACAGTCACTAGCATTACACCATATTCATATTCAACACCAATGACATGAAATATGTTTAGAATTAAACTCTCCTTTTTGCATATATGATAATAGGAGATGTTAATGGACACATTAAGATTATTTCGTTTTGGGAGGAAATAAACATTTTGTTGTTGTTGTTGTTTGTTTTTTTAATGCATCCACCTGAATTCCCACTCCAAATGGAGCTTGATCCTACATAACTTACACATCATCGCTTTCAGAAAAACACATTTTCACATGATGGAGAAATGACAGCTGCCCCTTATACCTTGTGAACATTTAGTGATGGATTAATAGAAATCATCCAATATGATTTACAATAAAATCATGTTCTATTAAATTCCTTTAAAAATGAATTCTCCTGTGAAGTTGCCTTTTCCGAGATATTTTTTGAGGTTTTATTCCGACAGTAACAATTTTAGTTTTATAGTAATACATAGAAGTGGTGAGGCAGGGCTATTAGAGCTAGGCCTTCAGTTTGGGCTATAATTTTCAAAAAAAGATACAAAAACTACATCGACAATAATGCTAATCTCTGCTAGCATCCTTATGTAGTTCTAATAGTATATTAGCACTAAGCTAATGCTGAACGTTCTACATTAAACACATCTTTAGCCTGTGAAAGACCTTCTCCATGTTTCATTTGTAACAGACATTAACATATACTTTACCTTGCATGCTGTAGTTTTACAGTGATTCTCGCAGTAAAGATTGCTGGCATAGCGCTGAACCACTGAATACAATTTCTAATGACTGACTATAGCTTGGTTAGATTGTTGCTCATATTGGAAGTCTGACGTATCCAGAGCTACCAGAAGGCCAATAATTATGTTTTTTTCTAAGAAATTTGGTTGGCTCTTTCCTCTGTCATTTCCTAGTTATGTTGGTGGTTATGCTGCTTTAAGTGGTCTTGGTTTTATCTGAAAAATGAGTTTCCCACTAGCAAGCACCACATAAACACCCTTAGAAGTTGGCTGAAGGTGTCGGGTATGACTGTTGAAGCAGCAGGAATTGGTCATTTCATGAGACTTATTTCCATCGTAGTGGAGGAAAGAAATAACCTCTCTATCAATGAAATCGGAGAACTCTGATTAAATGAAAGTAATGGGCGAGTAAGTTTTAAACATGCGGTTAACTCACATTTTATGTCTGCTTGTCTGTATTTAGAAATGGGGGATCCCGAGTGGCGCAGCCTCTAAGTGTTAGATATCCATTGATGCTACAGCCATTTGTGGCCAGAGAAGAAAGACAGCACAACAAGCCTTGGATGCCTCTCCCTCCCCCCATGACTCAGCATGATGCTAGCTAACGTTAGCGACTCAAAGTTAATGTAACAGAACTGGCAGGTAATGTTCTCCTCGAAGCGCTTTGAGCTATCCAATGATATTACGTTAACGATGATGCGGTGGCTGGCTTCACTTGAGCCATCTGAGCCTTCACCCTCCTAGAGCTGGTGGGACTAGACAGTGGGTGGAAATAGGGGAAATAAAATAAGCTAAAACTGAAAGATGCTAGCTAGCTAAGTTAAATGTTTTATTTACCTCCCACACAAACCACAGTTTTGAGAAAACTACTGCCCAATTTACACTTGGGCCACTAATCTGAGGCTAGACCTTCAGTTCAGCTACTAACTAACCAATAGGAGAGCTTGCTTGGCTGTCTACCTAAATACCACTGGAAAAATAATAGTTTGGACAATTTTCCATTGGCTGGTTCAAGAAAAACAAAAAAATACAGACACATATTTCTTAGTTGGCGAATATCACTAGGCCTCCTCTGAAGGTTGAAGGTTGCCTACTGAGAGATAGCAGTTACTAAATGGCAAGTCTAAAGGTTAATAACTGCAGGACAAGTAAGTTTTTGTATTTAAATGAATGATTGATGCTATTTATCAAACATATTGGTTCCTGATGTGTTTTCCCAGGTAAGGAAGTTTTAAAAGCCGCTGATCCTCCACTACAGCCAGGGCTGAGAGAAAAGTAAAAGAAAGGAGGAGAAGAGGGGTGGAGAGAAGGGTGGGGGGAATTGTAAACGATTTAAACTGCGATCACATTAAACAGAATATGCAGAGTTTAGTTAATGAGAGGTCTCTCTCTCTCTGTCTCTCCCTGTCTCTCTCTCTCTCTTTTCCATGCCCATGGGTGATATTGTTGTCTTTGATCTGCTGCCAGATCGCACAAAGCACGCACCAGGGACAGGAGAGTAAGAGAGAGAGTGGGAGAGAGAGGAGGGAAAGGAGGTGGAGACAGTGTTTCAGTTACTGTAAGTCTTTAAAAGACTTGTTCCCTTAGGGAGCTCCAGCATAGGGCCTTGTTTAATGGAGACATAACCATGATTCACCACATGGGGGTTGGCAGTTGTTTGAAAGCACACACAGCAACAGTTCTGTGGTTCTTATCCCAGAGAGCTTCAGTCACTGACGTAGAATGCAGTCCCTTGCGCCAGCAACTGGTACAAGCCAGCACTCCATACTTCATAACAGTCAAGCTACATTTATCAGATAGCAGATAACTAGCAGATCAATCTATAATTTGGGTAAAGTAAGCTGATGTTACCTGATGTATATATGTATGTGTATATTGTATGTGTGTATATGAGGTAATGTTGTTGGGGTTAGCTTTTTAACTATTGACCCTGACAAACTTCTCTGTATATTGCACTTCCTTAAAGCTACACTCTGTAAGATTTAGGGTTTTGGAGACCCCTCTGGTGGAAATGTGTGAAGAACATTTTGTGACACGAGTTATGCTTCGAACCCCTTCCCCGTGTGGATGAATCTGATGATTGCGACCACATTGAAAGAGCATTCAAAGAGGATATGATTTAATTCTCTACCGTTGTCATCATATCTTCATAAGAATAATCTTGATTTTGAGTTTTACACCTATACATCGAAGCAAACACTCTTTTTGAGCCTGTGAGTGTGACGTTTATGTATAATATGGTCAGAAAAACTTAGTTCAACCTGATGCCTCTGAGTTTTAAATGATTATTTGAATGTCTTTAAGTTTCAGTAAGGCTACTTTATTCAATGTAAACAAATAATAGATTTATTATTAATGCAGCTATGGGTTTACAGTTTTGTCTACTCCCTCTAGCCAAAATGAGGTGTTGAGAAGTGTTGAGTTCCCTCAGCACTTCACAGAATCCAAGTGCCCTTCAAGCTTGTTCACTTCAGGATAAAAAGAGTGGAAATCATGGGGTTTACTGGGACTCTTGTGGAGACTCTTCAGTCTGATAAACATCTTGATGTCTTGATTAGCCGAGATAAATTCCACAGTCATTAACTTCAGACAGAAAGCAACACACTGAGCAACGTTAGGGTACGTTGGAGCACTCGGCCATTTGCAGTAGAGCCACCCAACCAAAAATTCCAGCGCTGATCCACTCATTATATTTGCCCCTCATAGCTGACAAGGTTTCTTTGAGGTGTTGAAAAGGGTGATTTACCATTGAGAGAACATTCCTTTACCACTCTATCCTATCTCATCATTCTCTGTCCAAGAGAATGACCCTAAACCCAGCGTGAACTCTGACCTCTACACCCAGACCTTTTCTCTGTGGCCCCTTTGGTGCACCGTGCCCGGCCGATATAGGGATGCCGAACGCTCATCTGTCTAGTGCCTTGTCTGCTTCTGTAATCATTAGGCTTGATCTGCGTGTTCCTGTACTTGTCCATTTATCACTCGGTCAGTTCTCAGAGGCCTCAAAGGGCAGCCCTCCTTTAGCTTACTTACTACTACAATAAGATTTAAACAACACACAAAACAAGACTGTGTCAGATCAAAGTAAATGAATAAATAAACACATAAATAAAGTTAACTCAGAAGCAATAAACGATTAAAGTGTTGAGCAGAAATTGTGGTGTAGGGGATACAGATATAATAAGTCACATGTGCTAAACAAATAAACAAAGAAAAGAACAAACAAAGAAGCAAATAAATATATAAATCCTTGTCCATCCATTGCGATTACAGAAAAGGTTTCTAAATGACTAGATTTTGGACAAACGCATAAAGCATGGCATGCGGCTTGTAGGCTTTCAGAGGCTTTCGGTGCTTCTCAATGAAGAAAAGAAAATCTAAAGCAATGGAATGTAATGAGAATGTACTACGGTGGTGCTTGTCTCATTGTTTAGATTATGTTACTCATTATACTCCTAATCAGGTTTTACGTAACCTGAGCCGAATTTCAAAGTGGTCTCCCCAGCCCCATTCACTGACCTGTTCTTTCATTCACTGCATTCCTTTACTCTCGTCTTCCCTGAGCAGACTCACTGTGTGCCTAAACACAAAATCGCTGTCTGCTGCATCTCAGCAACAGTTCAAATCCTCCTAAACGAGAGGTCAAAGCTGGCCTTTCAATATGGATCATTCAACTGAATTGGGTCGAAGAGTTCAAAACACATTTCAGACTTTTAACTGACTTGGACTTTAGACTAAAATCCTTTTGCTTTGAGTTTATGTTCATTTGATTCCATTCCAATGGAACATTGCATTTTGTCACTACCGAAAGAGTCCTATCACTACTGAAACTTTACCAGAGGTTTCATTAGTTACTGTTTTGGTAGTGACAATTTTAGCTCATTTGGAGCATAACTCAAAAAGTTGCAAGTACATGACTAGCAAACACTGCGCTGAACAGTTGTATACATAAAATCATAGTTTTTCATTAAAACACAAAAAAGTTACTTAATTGCAGAAAATATGTGTTTCGGCAGTGACAATTCTGAATGTTCCACACTGATTTTCAGAGTTTGGGACACATTTACTTCAAAACAATAGGATCTAACTGCTCACCATGTGGCCATGAGGGACAGGGATGCTGCTTTAAAATGGGGTGTGGCTAAAAAAAGACTACACCTATGGACTAAAACTGTGTTTTGGTAAGGATTGAAAATGTGGGACAGTTCTTTTTTTTTTTTTAAATTAAACTCACAATTAAACTCAAAATTCAACTGCACTTCAAATCAAAATCATTAAACAAAACTGCATAAAGTGCTATACAGATTTACGTGGGTTAGGGTCTGGGACAGATACCTCCAAACAGAAAGTACCTCATAAATGATGATTTTGTATAAATTTAGCTTATTACCATCTCTGTTAATGACTTGGGTTTAGAAAGGTTATAACTTAATACTTGTAAATATCTAAGGTCTGAAACATTTGGTAATGGCTTTTGTTGTTAGAATGGTCCATATAAATGGTCTTTTTGGCCAAATCCCCACACGTTATACATGTACACTTCAGCTGGACAACAGACAGTGTGGACAACTTAATACCTAAGCTCTGATTTCACCTATAACCTATCAGAAGCCCCTCCGGTCTGGTAGCGTCTGGATGGAGGCTGGCCTGGCGCCTGATGTGGAACAGCTGTGTCTGCCGCTGGCCGGCCCATGCTCATTAACTGCAGAGCCTGGCCCACTGCGACAGCTCCTGTACCTCGCTCTGCGGCTAGCAGCTAACAGCTAGTACTGACACTTAGGCCCCTTAAAGCCCAGTGGTGTTAGCTGATACTTCCACTCAGCATGGAGGGAGGGGTGGGAGAGGAGAGAGGGAGGGAAGGAGTCCGGATGAGTGACCAAGTAGGTACTGAGAATTTTTTGTGACAAGTAAAGAGAAATCAGTCCTTTCCATTTGTACAAACACCTCCAGTGACCATTTAAAAGGACAGCAGTCATGGAAATTTACACAGTTGTGATTGAAAAGTTCTTGGTCAAGACGCGTTTGGTATTCTTTGGAGGTAGAAAGTTTGCACTGCACTGGAAACAGACTTTTCTGCAATGAGGGACCCTCAATGCTGTCTAGGCATTCAGTGAAGTGCTTGCTGTAAGATAATTATTTTTGGTTCATTTCTGTTTAAATAATCGTCATATTTGATGTGTTTAAGCTCTGCGAGTGTTGTAGTGTAGTCATTCTCTTGTTTCATTTTTAAGTTAACGTGTTAGAAGCAGCATTGAAAAGTAGCACTTTAAGGCCAACTAGATGCAAATAACTACTGTACAAGTGAACCCAATACAACAATGGTGAACCTGCACAAAGATGATGCTCAAAACACTGGTCTAACTCTTACAGGACCTGATGATGTTCACATTGTTTTATGTACCAAAAATAGTCAGACTTGATTTTATATGTTCCAACTTTGTATGTTCCAGCTTTCTTTATATTTTTAAAATTAAACAGGTTGTTTTCATTAAGTTTGTTGAGTCTGGTCTGAAATTCTTAAGGATCTCAGTAAACATCATCTGCTGTTTTCGGATATCCAGATCCTTTGGATGACTGCAGTGACACATTTGCTTCCCGATAGCCATGAACAGCACAACGTTTAATCTCTCCCACATCTTGTACTCTAGTAGCTCTTTTACAGACTGTCCGCAGTAACAACACCCCACATCACTTCAGGTTACTACAGCTACCTGAAGGGGTTGTCATATGTGACTGCATCCATGGTTGTGATATGGTCATTTTGGCAGATTGGTTTCAATATATGGACTGGAGCAGGAATGGTATGTTTTGAAACTTAACTTAAAGGCTGTTTAAAGAGTGAGAAACAGGTGATGTTTATTGTTTCTCTCTTTCTCCATCTGTCTTTCTTCTTTTTCTCTTTTTCAGATGGAGAACACCAAGACAGCACTTGAAAAACCGTGACTGTATCAGGATTTGTAATAGTAAACTCGGATAACATCTCCAAAAGAGCCGTTGTCATGTACCTGTTTGTATCTGATTGGGTGTGTGTTATATAAGACCGTGCTCAGTCAGGTTTGAGCCGTCACTCGTCTCGTGCTCCTGTTGGCTTTTGAAAGAAATGCAGTCAGCATGACAGACTCTGCGCTGCTGCTGTGGACAGTGTAAACAGCTGAGGACCAAACAGACTGTGCGACTGAGCACACGCATCAAACAGGCTGCTGTAATTACAAAGAAAACTTTCTGAACAGGCCACATCTGGAGCAACACACACACACACACACACACACACACACACACACACACACACACACACACACACACACACACACAAACACACACACACACACACCCCCACACCCAAGCACATGCGCGTGTGACCGTACGGTGGTGATGGGCTGAGTGTGTGGTACTGTGGAAGTCCCCTCCCGTCACAGCGGTATGGACCACTTCAGTGGAGTATCAGACATCAGACACTCTGTGCGTGTGTGTGTGTGTGTGTGTGTGTGTGTGTGTGTGTGTGAGGGGTGTGTGAGTGTGACAGAGAGACTCTCTTAAGCCTCAGCTGACACTGAAGGAAGCTTTAAACAAGCATATCTCTCTCTCTCTCTCTCTCTCTCTCTCTCTCTCTCTCTCCTCTGTTTTTTTCTCTTTTATATTGTTTTCTTTCTTTTTTCTTTTTCTTCTGTTTTTTTGTCTTTACTCTCTCTCCCTCCTTTTTTCTTTTTCTTTCTTTCTTTTTTCTCCTTTTTCTCCCCTCTTTCTCCCTCCTTGACTTTCCATCTGTCTTTCTTCCTTTCTTTTTTCTTGTTTTCTTTCCTTCTGTTTGTTTCTCTCTCCTCTCTCTCTCTCCCTCCTTTCTTTCTTTCTTTCTTTCTTTCTTTCTTTCTTTCTTTCTTTCTTTCTTTCTGTTTGTTTCTCTCTCCTCTCTCTCCCTCCTTTCTTTCTTTTTTCTTTCCTTTCCTTCTGTTTGTTTCTCTCTCCTCTCTCTCCCTCCTTTCTTTCTTTTTTCTTTCCTTTCCTTCTGTTTGTTTCTCTCTCCTCTCTCTTCCTCCCTCCTTTCTTTCTTTCCTTTCCTTCTGTTTGTTTCTCTCTCCTCTCTCTTCCTCCCTCCTTTCTTTCTTTCTTTCTTTCTTTCCTTCTGTTTGTTTCTCTCTCCTCTTTCTCCCTCTTTTCTGTTTCTCTCTCCTCTCCCCCTTCTTTTTCTTTCTTTCTTTCTTTCTTTCTTTCTTTCTTTCTTTCTTTCTTTCTTTCTGTTGGTTTCTCTCTACTCTCTCCCTCCTTTCTTTATTTCTTTCTTTCTTTCCTTCTGTTTGATTATCTCTCCTCTCTCTCCCTCCTTTCTTTCTTTCTTTCTTTCTTTCTTTCTTTCTTTCAGTTTGTTTCTCTCTCATCTCTCTCCCTCCCTCCTTTCTTTTCTTTCTTTCCTTCTGTTTGTTTCTCTCTCCTCTCTCTCCCTTCTTTCTTTTCTTTCCTTCTGTTTGTTTCTCTCTCCTCTCTGTCCCTTCTTTCTTTCTTTCTTTCTTTCTTTCTGTTTGTTTCTCTCTCCTCTCTGTCCCTCCTTTCTTTCTTTCTTTCTTTCTTTCTTTCTTTCTTTCTTTCTGTTTGTTTCTCTCTCCTGTCTGTCCCTCCTTTCTTTCTTTCTTTCTTTCTTTCTTACTTTCAGTTTCTTTCTCTCTCCTCTCTCTTCCTTCTTTCTTTTCTTTCCTTCTGTTTGTTTCTCTCTCCTCTCTGTCCCTCCTTTCTTTCTTTCCTTCTGTTTGATTCTCTCTCCTCTCTCTCCCTCCTTTCTTTCTTTCTTTCTTTCTTTCAGTTTGTTTCTCTCTCATCTCTCTCCCTCCCTCCTTTCTTTTCTTTCTTTCCTTCTGTTTGTTTCTCTCTCCTCTCTGTCCCTCCTTTCTTTCTTTCTTTCTTTCTTTCTTTCTTTCTTTCCTTCTGTTTGTTTCTCTCTCCTCTCTCGCCCTTCTTTCTTTCTTTGCTTCTGTCTTTTTCTCTCTCTCCTTAAATTTGTTTCTCTCTCCTCTCTCTCCCTCCTTTCTTTTTCTTTCAGTTTGTTTCTCTCTCATCTCTCTCCCTCCTTTCTTTCTTTCCTTTCTTTTTTCCTTCTGTTTGTTTCTCTCTCCTCTCTCTCCCTTCTTTTTTCTTTCTTTCCTTCTGTTTGTTTCTCTCTCCTCTCTCGTCCTCCTTTTTTTCATTATTTCCTTCTGTTTGTTTCTCTCTCCTCTCTCGTCCTCCTTTTTTTCATTATTTCCTTCTGTTTGTTTCTCCTCTCCCTCCTTTCTTCCTTTACTTCTGTTTTTTTCTCTTAGCTCTCTCCCTCCTTTCTTTCTTTCTTTCTTTCTTTCTTTCTTTCTTCCTTTCTTTCCTTCTGTTTCTTTCTCTCTCCTCGGTCTCTCCCTCCTTTCTTTCTTTCCTTCTGTTTGTTTCTTTCTCCTCTCTCTCTACTTTCTTTCTTTCTTTCTTTCTTTCTTTTTCTTTCTTTCTTTCCTTCTGTTTCTCTCTCCTCTCCTTCTCCCTCCTTTCTTTCTTTCCTTCTGTTTGTTTCTCTCTCCTCTTTCTCCCTCCTTGATTTCTTTCTTTATTTCTTTCTGTTTGTTTCTCTCTCCTCTCTCTCCCTTCTTTCTTTCTTTCTTTCTTTCTTACTTTCTTTCCATTTGTTTCTCTCTCATCTCTCTCCTTTCTCTTTCTTTCTTTCTTTCTTTCTTTCTTTCTGAGTCTGGATAGAGGGAAAAAGAAACAGAAGGAAGGAAAGACTCACAGATATCTACCCATGTAATACAATGCATAGTGCACTGAATATAGTTTATTTGAATTAAAATAAACAAACCTGTTTGTTTCCTTTTGGTAATATTGATATGACAGACCACATAAATATGAAAATTGTGCACTTTTTTTGAATCAAGGAAAAGTTCAATACCTGACTTTATTTCATGCGCACGCACACACAGGCTCATTTAACCTGACCTTAGTCCGTTACTGAGCCGTCTGCCGGTTTGTCCTGCTTTTCAGACGAGAGCAGTCAGACAGGATTCATCAACAAGCGGCAACAAGCAGTGTTCTCCAACGGCTCACACCTCCACACCCAGAAGCACTCAGCCCCAACACACACACTCATCATCCACACTTACCCTGCTTTAGATCTAGGAGGACAGAAATCCCTCTTATCCCCTCAGACAAATGAAACTATTACTGTAGTTTTGCCATAATGTTGTAATTAATAATATACATGTAATTACATCAGTAATTGGTTATATAATTAGTACGTTCAGTTTACATTCTGTACGTAACCATTGGAGCCTGTAATGTCAAAACATAACGATATTAAAGGATGTTTTGCAAACACAGCTACACTGTACACAGCAATACAATTACATCCTTCAACACACTGTTCACTCCCCACTCCACACATCCTGTATATAGAACCAGTGCCCCAAAATCATCTTGTTTTGCATTCATTGCTTCTGTGATGTCAGCATATTTGCATATACCTATGTATTCAGCCCACAGCAGTTTTAGCTGCACCCATTTACTCTGGAGACCAAACTGCTTTTTGAATGGTAGCGAATACAGGACACACTGGACACAGGGCAATACAAGGCAGCCAAACAGAACAAAGGCCATTTACATAAACCTGTTTAAATCTAAAGAATAAAAAGAGAGATTATCATGAAAATAGTCATGCAAAAAAGAATTATGACTCTGTTTCGCACAAAACACCACACAACAGAAATGGATCAACAGGAGGAATATAGGATATGGGCTCTTTAAAGCATGCTATACCTCTCTCTCTCTCTCTCTCTCTCTCTCTCTCTCCCCTTTCATCATCACTCAGACTGGAGGATCCTGTGTGTCCTGTGTAGCACAGACAAATCTATACTCAAAACTAAACTCAAGTCAGTAACAGGGAGAGAGAAGAGAAAGATAGTGAAGTGAGATCAGCAATCCAAATTCACTACAGCTGCTGTAGTTATTATGTAATACGTTTTCTTATTTATTCATTTATGTATACTTCTTTTCGTTATTATTGTCACATTTGGCTAATTCTCTTATCCAGAGCAACTTACAATTTAATCATTTTACACAGGTAGGCGAAGGTAGTGTTAGGAGTCTGGCCCAAGGACTCTTATTTGTATTGTTTAGGGTGCTTATCCAAGCAGGGGATTGAACCCTAAAGAGAGAGAGAGAAAGAGGAGAAATAGACAAAGAGAAAAGACAGAGCAAGAGAGGGAGAGGACAAAGTTATAAGAAAGATAAAAAATATGAATATCTCTTTATACAATGATGGGATGAGATGAGATGAGATGGAAAGTTTTGCTTACGTCTCCTGCTGCTCAGATGCTTCTCTTGAGAAAAACAGCCCGGTGATCTCACATGTGTCTTGAGTTGTAGTTGAATACAGTTCATTTTACCTGAATTTGGCTGCATTACATTTTGCTATTTTAACCATGATTCCTTTTTTTAGGTTTGAGTGAGTTGGGCAGTCATGGGCTGGAGGTTAGGGAACTGGCCCTGTCACTTGCCGGTTCGACCCCCAGTGCCGACGGTCCGTGACTGAGGTGTCCTTCAGCAAGACACCTAACCCCAAATTGCTCCCCAGGTGCTGTGGATAGGGCTGCTCACTGCGCCCTAGTGTGTGTGTGCTCACTAGTGTATATGTGGTGTTTCACTTCACAGATGGGTTAAATGAGTAGAATGAGTAGAATGAGTATCGCTCTATCTCTCTCTCTCTCTCTCTCTCTCTCTATCACAGGAAGTATTTAAATACTTACAAATCATGCTAAATTCATGACTCGCTTCCACAAGCACAGGAATTGAACGCAAAGGCCCCAAAGGCAATCACCCTAAACCCGTCAGATCAGATTGATTGATTACCATACCTTTGCAGACGTTCAGTCATTCATGAGAAAAAGGTAGAGTGAAGAATTCCTGAACGCTGCTTCAAACGCTTGAATAAACAGCACTTCTTTCTTGGTCTTTAATCAGCTATCTGTGCTAAGATAAAAGCTGCAGCCTCTGTAAGATTTGATGTTTTTATATTCGTCAGAAGCACGTGGACGGCCTTTTCCTGGACACTGGGTTTACCCTGGACTTTACACACTGAGGGGACCCAGCCAAAGCAGTAGCACATGTGGAAACACTTCAGCATCACCTTTAACAACCCTGCTGGCAAAGGAGAGAGAGAGAGAGAGAGAGAGAGAGAGAGAGAGAGAGAGAGAGAGAGAGAGAGAGAGAAAGAGAGAGGAATGACTGAGTGAACTGTGCCAAGACACACACTCCTCTCAGCTGTTTCCCTCCCTGTCTCCTGCCAATAGGCATTCTCTCTCTCTCTCTCTCTTTCTCTCTCTCTCTCTCTGTCTCTCTCTCTCTCTCTCTCTGTCTCTCTCTGTCTCTCTCTCTGTCTCTCTCTCTCTCTCTATCTCTCTCCCTGTCTGTCTGTACACATCTGTGTGTTAGATCATGTGGTGGCGCTGTGCTGTGTAGCAGCTCTTTATGGGCCATGGAAATGGCTGGAATGTTCTTGTAACAGCCATGGGAGTGACCCTTCCTCAAAGACCCTGATTATGTATCACACATAAGGCGCAGTGGAGACAGCTGCCCTACTTGGGTGTGTGTCATACATGTCTGCCGATAGACTGGCAGTATGTGTGTATGTGTAAAAATTCTGGTATTACTTTATGTGTTTTAAAGCACCTCCACTGACACGAGTAGTACTGTAGCAGACTAATGTCATATCCATGCCATTGAGTTGCAAATAACAAATAAGCCTTTAAATCCCAAATCCCAAAAACCAGTCCCGGGTTAAGTCCTGAATAAGTACAAGCTAGTCCCAGATTAAGTCACAGGGCAGTACAGGCCAGTTCCATAACAAATCAGTACAACCTATTCCGAGGTCAAGTCCCAGGGCAGTACAGGCTAGTAAGAAGTATCCCAAGTCAATAAAGGCCAGTCCAAATCAAGTCCCAAGTCAATACAGGATAATCTCAAGAGAAGTCCCAGATCAATGAAAGGTATTCAAGTCAAGTCCCAAATTAAATCAGGCTAGTCCAAAATTAAGGAATGTTAGGAGTGTTGGGAAGTTGTTCTGCTGATCTATAGACAAACAGCTCTCCCTTTAAAGGCAAAGCTTGACAGACGACATGTTTTCACAATGTTTCCCAATACAGGTTACTCCCAAAAGTCCCAGCCCAGTCTAAACTAGTACCACGTGTCCGAAATCAATATAGGTCAATCCAAATCAATACAGGCTAGTCCCATGTTAAGTCCCAAATCAATATAGGCTAGATCCATGTTAAATACCAAATCAATACAAGATAGTCCCAAGTTAAGTCCAAAATCAATGCAGGCTAGTCCCAAGCATCCCAATTTAATACAGACTAGTCCCAAATCAATATAAGCTTGTACCATGTATCCCAAATCAATACAAGCTGGTCCAAATTCAAGCAGCAATTTAATACAGGCTAGCATCAAGTCAATACAGACTAGTCCCAAGTAAAGTCCCAAATCAATACATGCTACTACCAATCAATACAAACTAGTCCCAAATCAAGTCCCAAATCAATACAGGCTACTACTGATCAATAGACTAGTCCTAAGTCAAGTCCCAAATCTATACAGGCTAGTACCAAATCAAGATCCAAATCAATACAGGCTAGTCCAAAATCAATACAGACTAGTCCCAAATCAATACAGTCTAGTCCCAATTCAAGACACAAATCAATACAGACTAGTATTCAGCGTCCAAAATCAATACATACTACTACCCAGTCCTAAATCTATATAAGCTGGTGAACACACTACACATTCTAGACTTTGAGTCACACAGCTATGTCCCAAATGCTTGCTTTTAAACCTAGCCTGCTAAAATACATTGTTCTCATCAACAGAGTGACTTGTTTGTGGAGAGCCCCCAGGCTCATAGACCATTCAGCCCAAGGCAAAATGATAAAATTCTAATAGATGACAATAGGTATACCTCACACACCTACGGGTGGAGAGAAGGTTTACAAGACAGTCTTACAAGGCAGTTTGACCATGTTTGTTTGTCTATAGCACCCTTGCTGCTCAGAATGCAGCTTGTGCTTGCGTTGCATCATGAACTGTGTCATGACACATTTGAGCACAATAAGGTGTGAAACCACATTTGCGTAGCTTGAAAGTGTTTGCAAAAAAAAACTGGTGAAGTTAGCAAGCTAGCTAACTCACTAACCATCAGCAATGATGGCACAAAAGTGAACCAAATCATATACCTACCAGAGTATAATGCTGCACACTCATCTGTAGAAAAAAGTGTAGATGGCAGATGGTTAGCAGAAGTTGAGTGACGTGTGCATGTGTAGGTAGCCGACAAGCTAACATTGCAGTTCAGAAGACGGCTAATTTGTCTGCTACACACAGAAAGAGTACAAAAGTAAAGTTAATAACACTCTCTGGAATGACTGCCATCACGTGGTCTCTTTCACATGTTCATTTATAGTCCGTGGGGATGCAATATTCACAAACTTGTGCGAAAGCAATGCTAAAATTAGTGTTTCCTCTGTTTTGGAGGTCCAGTGCTGATATCTGAATGGCTGCCCTTTCAGAGGTCAACACAGCCAGAGCAGTAGTGCTATTCAAAGACGCAAATTTGTGTTTAAAAGTTTACCAAATTGAACTTAATTGAATTGAATGTAAATTTACTTGCATAATTTTGCTGGAAAACACAAGTGTGACTGGTTCTTCCTAAAACATTTACATTATTTGGAGGTTCTAGAATGTAATATATTCTAGTGGGACTGGACCAGGATCAAGATTGAGCACCCCTGCTATAAGGCATTGTGCAAAAACTCTTTCATTTTTCAAATACTTTAATTTTTAAGAGGAAGAACAAGACAACGTTTGGCTGTTGGCTAACAGGGCAGGTTTTCTATTGAGGACCAGCCAAATTCCCGCACATGTGCAAAACGGTCATGTTTTCCTATAATGATGAGGACATTTGGTTACAAAAAAACAAAGGCCAAAAAACAAACATGTGTGTTTGCTTGTGTTTGCCAGTGTACATCTGCAGATAGCCTGGCAGTGTGAGTGCGTGGTCAGACCAGGCCGGTCTATGGAACATTACAAAGACAAACATTTACTGAACTGCGAAAACAATTCAGTTCTCCAAGCTCACACACACACTGATTCACTGACAAGAGGTTATCTATAGACTGTGACAATAAACACATACACATGCACCACAATACAAACACAAGCAGGAATTTAAGAGAGAGCACAGTGATGAAACACCTGATGTCCAAAAAGACAGTGGCCCAAAAGATCCTGCGTGTAGACATAAAGTGAAAGATAAAACTCTGAGTCAGTGAAAGACAGGAATTCATTGATTCATTCCACTGTGTGTTTTTTTTTCTCTTCTTGGACTTTAATGTATTTCTCAGGCACACATTCTGCTTGGATGACGCCGTATGCTGCTCATGTGTCATATGGAGCCAGAGCTTTAGTTCCGCTTGTGTGTGTGTGTGTGTGTGTAGTGGGGTGCGTGCACACACTCATATAGGGGCTTTCCACTGTTTTATGGGACATGCTTTATAGGAAAATTATACATTCTTTCTCCTATTTGCACACGTACACACATGCTCATACTTGCAAATATATGCAAATATTCACTCAAATAAATTACAGACCAAAATATAATAATGCACATTCACCACTTAATTAGAAACACCCACCTTGTACTCCCACTCGCTGGCCACTTTATTAGAAACACCCACCTTGTACATCCACTCACAGGACACTTTATTAGAAACACCCACCTTGTACATCCACTCACAGGACACTTTATTAGAAACACCCACCTTGTACTTATTGTACTTGTACTACTTGTTGGCCACTTCTTTAGAAACACATACCTTGAGCTTCTACTCACTGGTCACTTTATTAGAAACACCTACACTGTACTTTCACTGACTGGTTGCTTTATTAGAAACACCTACATGGTACTTCCATGTATGTGTGATACTAATGGCTGCATTATGTTTGTGATGTGGTGAATTTAGCCTTCAACAGCCTGTAATGAATTTCAACCATAAATAAATGCAGTTGGATCCCCGAAACTTCAGGCTTTTCTTTCAGTCTTAATCTTAAGACAGAATATACAGTAAGAACAGTTCATTATTCAGTAACTGCTGTGAAGCTAATGTGAAAGTTAACATGTAGTTTTTCATTCCTCCTTTTTCTGAGAGGAAGTGACTTTGTGTTCAAACTTATAATCAGATAACAAGCTCAGTTAAGAGATTAAAGTAATGTTAGACTCCAGTCTCTGTCCGAGCAGGTTTGTCTGGTCTAACGGCTGGTTCGGCGGTTAAGGAGTCATGTTCTCTATAGCTGATAACCTTTCAGTCACTGAAGATCAGATCCCGAGAAAACTTCCCACCTTCTAGACGTGTGTCTCAGGCTCACGCAGATCACAGTGTGGAACTGCATGCGCGCACAAACACACACCCACACGCGCACACACACACACACACACACACACACACACACACACACACACACACATATTTATACACACACACACACAATCACTTCTAAAGCTAAAAGTAAGCTTTTTCAATAATATGAAACTAATTTGGTTGCTAATAAATCATATAAATATCTAAAATGAACAAAGGTCAATATCTTTCATGTGAAAAGTCCTTTCAAAGTTCAACTGTGTCAAATAACGGAAAGCCTTATAAATTTTAACCGTGCTCTGAATGTAGATGGTGCTGCAGCTGTAAGATGATTCCAGAATCACTCAGAGAGATGTGTATCACTGCAGATTAAATTAATACAGCTAATATTCAAAAATGCTGATCAAATTTTACAACAGTTTAACTCAAAGAATTCTCATGAATATATAATTAAAGTTTATAACTAACTGTAACTTATAAGTAACTCTTCTTTTTGAGATTCCACTGTGGTGAAAGATTTAGCACTATATATATATATATATATATATATATATATATATCAATGCAACAGAATTTTGCGCTATATTATTATAGTATACTATTATAGAATTATTTTAATGTAACTCAAAATGCAAACCTGCACTGTAAAAAAGTATTTTCATTGTCAAAGTACTGTGAAATTTAATGGTCAATGCCAATGTTTTGGAAAAAAAAGGTTAAACTTGTAAATAAAGCATCCAAATACAGTATCTGTTGGTCATTTACAGAAATAGAACGTTTATTTATCTTTGTTTCACAAACGTTTTTTGTTTATTTTGAAGGTTGTTGCTGTTATTATTATGGTAAATACTATATGTTAGAACAACTAGTGAAACTGTTGAATTACAGTAAAAGGCCAGTAGTTCTAAGAAATGGAATTGCTGTAATTTTACAGATTTTTTACCTTCATTAAGAAAACAGAACTTTACTATCAAGTAAGGGGGGTTTTCTCTTTTTACTCTTTCTGCAGGCTCCCTAGTGTCCATCATGACAGCCAAAAGGAAATCAACTTGTATATTTTTAATCAATATTATTGAGTAACATATTTTCCTCCTAATTGTTATCAAGTTAACTAGGACACTGTCCTGAGTGTGAAATGTTGTGAAAAGGCGTTGAGCTGCCAGTGAGCAATGATGGATGAAAGGGGAGGGGTGAGAACCCCCTGCTGTGAAAACTATCCATGCTTCTGTGCTAAGATAAAACAGACAGCACAATTACAACTTTCTTCATATCAAACAATCTTGTACACTGAGGAACACACACAAACACACAAAAACCTAAATCATACACATTAACATCATATAAATCTGAACCATCAGTGTCATGGCTGTTGTGAAAAAGGGAGGAATCAAATGATTAAGATGTAAACAAAAAATATTGTTGAAAGTTAGTGTTTTGGAGCGATGCTGAAAGCAACTACATGCTTGACGATATGAAGGATTTAAATGTTCTTCATCTTCTCGATGATGTGTGAAGCATGGCATGACACTGAGTGCGTTTACTTTATAATCTGATGACTGCAGAAAATCAGATTTTGTCAGTAATCCGATCAACATATTTTCATGCACTTGAGCAGTCAGATTATGTGAAAACTCCAGGTCGATATGAGTCAGGCAGTAATCAGATTTGGTGCAAACATGTATGTAAAAAATGTAAAACTCCAACTTTATTTTTTAATGTTTTTTTCAAAACCGCACAACTTTAGCTAAAAAATGAACATACATCATCTAGAAGATGAAGGACATTTAAATCCTTCATTTCATCAAGCATGTAGTTGGTTTTAGCGTCACTCCAAAAGTGTTTTGCTGCCGTCTTGCACCAACTCTGCTTGAAGGAAATCCAAGTAAGACTTTACATGCGCTGAGAAATCTGATAACTGAGCTAACATCCAGCTCTCTTTGTCGGATTTCTTGACTGTAATCCAATCTAAGACATCAGAGTGTGCTGTTTACATGACCATTTGAATAATCAGATATCTGCAGAGTTCAGATTATGATCAGATTATTTAGTGCCTGTAAACGCACTCATGTTTATGTCACGTCTTACTTCACGTAATGCTTACTGGTAAGTTGCAAAGCAGAAGTCAGATTACTGCCTGACTCATATTAACCTGGAGTTTTCTCATTATCTGATTAACCAGCTGCATGTAAATACGTTGACTGGATTACTGACAAAATCTGATTTTGTGCAGTTATCGGATGATTAAGTGCAGGTTAACACACTGTTAGTCTTGAACAGACTAAGTTTTAGTCTAATCGTTTTTTGAACTACTGCAAGACGGATGATTCAACACTGTAAAATTGGTAGCTTGACAAGTGAAAGGATCTTAAATGTAGTTAATGCATGTAATATTTCTCATTTTGAGATTGTTGTAACCTCATTTTAAGATGATTTATCCTAAACATTTTTGCTTGGTTAAGTCATTTTACTACGTCCAATTCTCTCATTATATTGACATTTTACTTTACTTGACAGAATTTCTTCTGAAAATTTTAAGCTTACAACAATTTCAAAATGAGGAATGTTGGGTAAATTGCCTAGATTTAAGGTGCCAACATAACATGATTTGCAGTGAAAGCACAACTTGCCTTATTGACTGGTAGCTGTTTTACTCTTAAATGCATACCAACCAGCCTCATAAGGAAATACAATATAACCCACTAATGTACTTTTTCTTTGCTTAATTTTTATGGAAGAGGGCCTGGGCACACTGCCATGTCAGGTGTTATGCCCTTGACTACAAGCAATTATCATTTAAAATGTCTTTTTCCTCTTTGTTACATTTTTAGTTAGCTACTACAAATGTGTTCAGCTACTGGTCACTAATCCACCTCTGGCTAAAATGTCCCAGAAGTCATGGAGGAAATAAAGTACTCTCCCACCTGTCAGCTTTGCTGAGTTTGATGTAGTGGAGCGGCTGGATGTTGTGGGCCTTGATTTATATATATATAAAAGCTGATCCTGGGTCATCTATGTTTTTTTTGGCGGGGGTGGTGGGGGTGTAGCAGGCCAGGATGGTGGGGGGGAAGCTGAGTGAATGTATGGAATGTGTGGAGCAGGAAATGCTCTGACACACTGCGCTTGCACTGGATGCGGATTTCCGTCCAGCAGCGGTCACTCTGTTAACCCTCTCATTCATAGCTCGCTGAAAAAGTTCATTTGAAAGTGCAGCTAAACTTTCCGTGTGTGAGTAAAGGAGATATTATGATTTAAGTGTGTTATTGAAAATGTATTGCCTTGTGATCTGGCGGGAAAAAAAAATATTAAAAATACTTAAATAAAAATAAAACTTAAATAAAAAAAACTTAAAATATATAGGTACATTCATACATACAGTACTGTGCAGCTGATAGATCAGAACAAACTTGTAAAATAATTAAGATAATGGCTTTAAACAATGTGCTCAGAGGCCTAAGACTTTTTCCCATTATTATATGTTACATGGAACACGTTCCTTATTACATGTAAGTCCAAAGAAAAACAATGATCTATAAAATGGTAACTTTACAGCAGAGGACAAAACCATTCTTAGCATGTGATGTAACAATGCACAAAGATTTTATTGCAAACATTTTTGGAGCATTTCTCTTAATCCATTATAAGATTTTTATATAATGTGAAGTAGCTGTTGTGCTCAAATCATGCAGAAAAATAACTATTGACTTTTGATTGATTGAGTTTTGCAACAATATGCTGTAACATACAGTTTTCTAAGTGTACCTAAGCCACATCATCTACAGAGAACACTTCTGCACTTTTAAATGTGCAATTACTGTTTATTTGCTGAATTTAACACATTGGGAAAAATAACACATGCAATGTGGCCTGTCCAAAAGTAATGACACATTTTATGTGTAAACTCAGCAAAAAAATAGAAATTGTGCACTAAACCTGTAGAACATTCCAAATATGTATATAGAATATATTATTATTGCATACTAGTTGTTATATATAACTCATATAGGACACCTGTATGTGTGCCTGTGTGAGATACGATGCAATTTCATTGAGCTAAACACAGAATTTGAGATGTAGAAGCAAGATCGTTGAAAACGTGTGTGAATGTGTGTGTACATGTGTCCATGAAAGTGAGTAAGGGGGCCCCTGAGGAGAGACCCAGCAGGATGTAAAGCATCCTCCACTGCAATGTGTGTTACTAATGTGTGTTACTATATTCACCCACCAGCCAGCGCCTTATTTTTTCCCTTTCACTTCTCCACAGGAAGGCTGGCAGAATGAGGCGGCGCTGGACATGAGAAACAAAGTGACAAAGCAAAGGTGTGTGTCGGCATGTGTAAGTGTGTGGTGTGTTGAGAGGATGTTAGTTTAAAGCTGATATTCCCAATGAGCCCTTTTTTGCCTCCATAACAATGAGAGGAGTTTCTGCCTGTTTCCTTTGAGCTTTTATTGGAGACACACACACACACACACACACACACACACACACACACACACACACACACACACCCCAGTGCGACAGGAACAAATGGAAACAAGGAGCCACGCGCTGAAAGACAACATCCATGTCTCCGCAAAAGAAAGGCCGGATACGCTCTCAACACTAATTGTGCATTAGACACACGCAAACAAACAGAGCATGCCGCACATCAGATAGCAGCCTTCCTCTCTAATGAAGCTGCACTTGTATAGAAATTATTCTATGTTACATAATGCGTCGCTGCGGGAAGCTCATTACGAGAAGATTGTTTCATTAGTTCGAGAAGGCAGACCCCCACTGTGAGGAACACATTAACTTAGACTGGGTGGAGAGTTTCTAATTGCCTAATCAACTTCCGCCAGCTCATCATCACCTCTCGTCTTTCTGTGACAATTTGCAGTTAAAGTGTTCAGCTGATGGCCAACATGCATGAACTTAAAGGGGAATTCCACTGATTTTTCAAAATGTCTGCAATGGTTGTAGTCAAGGCCACTAGAGGAGAGTCAGAGTCAAAGCCGAGACCCCTACACACTGAGTCAGCAGCATCAAAACTAAGATTTTGTAGTAGTTAAATTTGCTAAATTTCCTCCGGGATCAATAAAGTATCTATCTATCTATTTATCTATCTATCTAGTTGAGTCTGAGTCAAGACTGAGTGGCCAAGACCAAGACTAGACAATATAAAGAAGAAAGCCATAAAAAATGAAATTTGTTTGTAGTTCATTGTACTTTCATTATCATTCACTATACATTACATTTATCAATAAATAATATTATATTCTATAATATATTTTGTAGGATAACTTACAAACTTAGATTTTCCTTTTATTTCTTTTGCGGCTGAAGTCTTTGAAATGCAGCCACTCAACATTTATGGCTTCATGCAGTTGAAAAACAGCGGCAAGCTAGTTTGTTTAACTGCTTAAACCTCGAGTTTAGTTCATACTAAGATTTCTTATTCACTATCTACAGGGACTTCAATGCAAACTGGCTGAGCTATTCATAGGTTATAGAAGTGTGTAATAAACCCCTATAGGGTTTAAGTCTCACCAGCCCAAAACAATAAAAAGAAAAACATTAGTATTTTGGGCTTGGCTAATTTTTTTGCATGGGAGTTGAACAATGTTTTAGGCACCAGGCAGTGCATTTGTAACTACTTTGTGTAATATCTTCCTGTGATGTAGCTTTCAGGAGCTTTAAATGTTTCAGACATCTGGTTCCCATCACCAGCACTATGAACAGCTCTGATTTGGAGGGCACATTTCACACGGATGCACTCTGATTGACTTTTCTTTTCTTTTACTTTTTAAAAGTCTGTCTTTAGGCTAAATGTAGTGTATAAAAGTGAAAGTAATCCATTGCTAGCATTGCATTGTGCATAAAAAGTCTACTTAAAAGTTAATGTTGGACTTGAAACAGTAAAATACAGTAAATTATTACACACTGATGATGTGTGTTCATGATTATATGACAAAAAGTAAAATAAAATCCATGAAATTACAATTTGTGAAATGCTTTATTTATATTGGTGTATTATAAGAGCACATTCAGAGTGTGCATGTGTCTATGTGTATTCAGAACAGACACCCGAAAGCTTTTAAGTTGCTCAGACAACACTCTAACATAAAGTTAGGCATGGAATATTCACTCATTCTATGGGTGTTTTTTAACTACAACCCCAATTCCAATGAAGTTGGGACGTTGTGTAAAACATAAATAAAAACAGATGATTTGCAAATCCTTTTCAGCCTATATTCAACTGAATACACTACAAAGACAAGATATTTAATGTTCAAAAGGATAAACTTTATTGTTTTTTGCAAATATTCACTCACTTTGAATTTGATGCCTGCAACACGTTCCAAAGAAGTTGGGACAGGGGCGTGTTTACCACTGTGTTACATCACCTTTCCTTTTAACAACACTCAATAAGTGTTTGGGAACTGAGGACACTAATTGTTGAAGCTTTGTAGGTGGAATTCTTTCCCATTCTTGCTTGATGTCCAACTTCAGTTGCTCAACAGTCCGGGGTCTCCGTCGTCGTATTTTGCGCTTCATAATGCACCACACATTTTCAAAGGGAGACAGGACTGGACTGCAGGCAGGACAGTCTAGTCCCCGCACTCTTTTACTATGAAGCCACGCTGTTGTAACACGTGCAGAATATGGTTTGGCATTGTCTTGTCTAAATAAGCAGGACGTCCCTGAAAAAGACGTTGCTTGGATGGCAGCATATGTTGCTCCAAACCCTGTATGTACCTTTCAGCATTAATGGTGCCTTCAAAGATGTGCAAGTTACCCATGCCATGGGCACTAACACACCCCCAGACCATCAGAGATGCTGGCATTTGAACTTTGCACTGATAACAATCCAGACAGTCCTTTTCCTCGTTGGCCCAGAGGACATGATGTCCATGATTTCCAAAAACAATTTGAAATGTGGACTCATCAGACCAACGGACACTTTTCCACTTTGCGTCAGTCCATCTCAGATGAGCTCGGGCCCAGAGAAGCCGGCGGCGTTTCTGGGTGTTGGTGATATCTGGCTTTCGCTTTGCATGGCAGAGTTTTAACTTGCACTTGTAGATGGAGCGACGAACTGTGTTCACTGACAGTGGTTTTCTGAAGTGTTCCTGAGCCCATGTGATAATATCCATTACAGAATGATGTTGGGTTTTAATGCAGTGCCACCTGACGGATCGAAGGTTACAGGCATTCAGTGTTGGTTTTCTGCCTTGCCGCTTACTTGCAGAGATTTCTCCAGATTCTCTGAAACTTTTGATGATATTATGGACTGTAGATGATGAAATCCCTAAATTCCTTGCAATTGCACATTGAGAAACATTGTTCTCAACAATGTTGTTCACAAAGTGGTGAACCTCACCCCATCCTTGCTTATGAAAGACTGAGCCATTCAGGGATGCTCCCTTTATACTCAATCATGACACTCCAATTAACCTGTTCACCTGTGGAATGTTCCAAACAGATGTTTTTTGAGCATTCCTCTACTTTCCCAGTCTTTTCTTGCCCCTGTCCCAACTTCTTTGGAATGTGTTGCAGGCATCAAATTCGTGAATATTTGCAAAAAACAATAAAGTTTATCTGTTTGAACATTAAATATCTTGTCTTTGTAGTGTATTCAATTGAATATAGGTTGAAAAGGATTTGCAAATCATCGTATTCTGTTTTTATTTATGTTTTACACAACATCCCAACTTCATTAAAATTGGGGTTGTATGAACATGTATCCACCATATTATTTCACTGCTCAATGTACAAACATTAAAACAGTTATTCCCTATGTTTTACAGTTGAACACACTAATAGTACTAGAAATTACTACCATTCTATAAAGAATTGTTGCCTTTTACATTTCAGATGCATTAAATACATGTGTGTTGGCCATCAACTGTAGTCTATGTGATGTATTTGAGTACAAATTTTCACAGGGGACGAGAGGCAAGGCCATGGTTTGACCTTAAGTTGGAGCTACTTCTTCCTCATCGGGTTGGTGTTTCTGGTCCTCAAGTGTTTGTTTGCCCAATACTTATGAGCTCTTTATCTGAAATGAAGTAGTTAACCCATTTTCATAGTGGGCAAAAAGGAATAACTAATGTAGAATGCAGTTCACTGATGTTTTAATATGCTCATTTAATGAGCTCCTCAGAGAGAAAAATAACATGCTCTTGAGTAATTCCACACTTCCATGCGTCCCTAACAGTACACTTGGTCTCATAAAAAAATGCCATTTTCATACAGCACTGTTTTTAATAAATGTTCAATTTACGGGCAAAAAAAAAAAGCCAGACGAGGACCAAACTGTCATCAGAGGAAATAACTTTATCTTACAAAAGGGAAAACTGTCAAACGACAAGCAACTACACATTTCCTCTTCTCTAAGTTGTTCATCCATTATGTCCACCTCCCCCCAAAAAGGGTGAGTGTGTATCTGTGCTTTTTCCTTCGCTAATTTGCTGGCATTCAGTTGGTGGTTTGGCTTAATCGCTGTTGGCCTCCTCTACGGGGAATAGTGTTTGGTGCGAGTCAAACACAGATGAAACAGTGGTAGCACTCAGAAAAAAAGTTAAATAAACAAGTCGAAAGCTAAATTATTTGCAGGTGTGAGCCAGCAGACGGCATCTGCGGTAGGGCACAGAGTTGATCCCTGAGGAACGCCTCCTTCTCCATAGATGAATGGCATGACCCGCATTGCAGGGACAGTTATGTAATTGCCTCAGCTGCTGGAAGAGCTCAACGTAGGCTGGAAGTAAGGTGACACTTGTGCTGAACTCACTGTACAAAGACTGTAAGACACCAGGCCGTGACTTCCTTCTGGTTAGGAAATGATTGTTCTCTTGGTTTACATTCTGCGATAAATCGAGAGGGAGGGCTTTTGTGTGTGTGTGTGTGTGTGTGTGTGTGTGTTCAAACATATGTGTATAGTCAGTAAAATTACATAGAACTGTAGGCTAATTTCCCTACAAAACATTCAGGCAAGTTGCAGAGCTAATATCTGATGTTGCTGAGTTAGCACAGACGAAACGTCTAGCTTCAACTCTGGTATCTTACATTTAGGTTCATTAAAAGTTTCAAGTTGTTACTGTTTGGTGGCACTTTTACAATGTAATTAGATAATAAATCATACATTTAGATACATAATTCATTGCATTTGCATCTCATTGACATTCTGTATCAACATGCTTAAATCTGCAGTTCAGACTTTTTCCATTTCAACGAAACCAATAGCGCGACAAAAATGTAAAAGTTGTTTTTTCTTTCTCCATAACCAAAAAAATGCACAGCAACAACTTTCTGTCAAATTAAAATCATAATGAAATATCTTCTCTCTTACTTTATAAACACTAATGTGGTCTTGATTACAAGTTTACAACCCACACTTTCAACAGTGTTCCTCTGTTGTTTCTCTGAGCTAAAAATGAGTAGGTTCAAATGAAAACCTGGCTTTGTTATCTGCAACATCTAAGGGTTAAACAAACAAATGTGCTTGCTTTAGAAAGAACTAGGAAAGCTGAGAAAGTTACCCCCATTGGATGTACCTGTTGTACCAGCCCTAAAACAGCAGCCTGACTTTGAGTAGTAAAGCCAAGGGCGAAATAGAGACAGAAGATTTAGTTGTCATTACAGTGTCTAATAACCTGCCATCAACCTTCTATCAACACTTGCTGACCTTTCCTGGCCTTTGCTGCCCTTTGAGGTCATTTCCTGCGTCCTGTGCCTGCGGGGACTCCTTTCTTCTCACAGATCTGATGAGACACAGGTTGTTGGGTGAAAGAAAGAAAAAATGTGTGTGTAGGTGTGTGTTAAAAGAGGGTGTATATGCAGTCAAAATGATGAATAGAAAAAAAAGAAATGTTATAATATTCTTATTATTCTTATGAATTATTATTATTATTATTATTATTATTATTATTATTATTATTATTATTGGCAGTTTCAGCAATAGCCAGTTTTCTTATGACAGTAAGATATGCAATGTCTTGTATGTGTATTCATGTGCTCCTATCATTACATATGATCTTGTTCACATAAATACAGTACAAAGGAGATAAACAGTATATAATATGAGGCCTTGTCCATATGTATATGGAAACTTTTGAAAATTTCTATAATTAAAAAATGTTCGAAAATGGTTGCATGACCATGCCAGCTCAGGAGGGGGAGATAATACTTCATAAAATTTGATGGGAAGTTTGATGAACAGGGGTGAATGGAATGAAAATGCAAACAATATTAAATAAATATTGTTTTAAGATTTTCTTTTACATAAAACACTTAAACCATGCCACTATGCTTCCATTTTTCCACTGCAAAAAGCTACAGGTTTGGGCAGTCAGACACAAGCATTACTGCTACTGAGTGCTGATTGGTTGGCGATCTTAGTAAAGCGGCTCACACTCAGTGATGTCATGAATATACATAAGGCGCTGGACTAGAGTTGAAAAGCAGTTGAAAATATGTACTGATGAAATATTCGATGCCTTTCTTTGTTGAGAAAACAAGTGTATTTGTCTCTTCAATTTTGTACAGAAGCTCCATAATTTGGGAGCGCCCTCTAGTTTCTGACCAACCAGAAAGACATTAGTCCTCAGTAAAAATTCACGAGAAGAGATTTTCTAATAAAGTGATGCATGTTACAACCACAATATGCTTGTTCCACTTAACACTGGCTGTATCTCACAAAATTCTGCCAGAAAATAAAAGCTTAACAAAGTGAAAACAGCTGCCATTCACCACGACTTGTTTAAGTTGCCATGGCTATGCAACCGTCTCTTACATCTCTGCACTGTTTCGTTGATAAATTGTTAAAGCTAAATTAATTCATAAACAACATTTTAACCCTCGATTCATAAAGCACACAAAGACCTAGTCATTAGCCTTTTTTCCACAGAGCCCTGCATGCTTAATTAATTAAAACACCAAAAAACATGTGCTTTAATGGTGTTGTGGTGTGAATCTCAAAAATGTTTTCAAAAAGTTCTCATTTCAGTGACCTAAAACACATTTAGATGTGGACAGGAGGCCAAAACACACTACATCATCAAAAATGTATGGGTATATAGTAGCCCTCTCCATACATCACTTTGTTCTGAGGGGAAACAAACCCATGCTGAGCATGTTAGCCATGTTTGGGTTAAAATGTCTGCAGAGCAGAACGTTGCGGGGCCACATCAGTGAGGCAGATTGAGTCTGATAGTGCGTCTGAATGTGGAATGATCCTCAGACGTCTATGAACTGAATCCTTGTTCTGTGCTACGCTGTGGTTCCCCTCCTGAACTCCCTCTCTATGTGGGAGATTCTGAAAAAGTGTGTGTGTATGTGTGTGTCCTGGGCAGAATCACTGCTCACTAGTGTTTTGGTGAATGTATAATATGTGTGAAACATCTCTGCTATGCATGGTCACATCTCCTCACCACCACTTCCTAACCCTGACATTTACTGCCCTTAGATGAAAGTCTGCAGGCCAGAGCGGAGCCCATTTAACTCCTGAGGGTCAGTATCGCACACAGAAACATCACTGTGGCCACTTTTCAGCTCAAACGCGTACAACATTTCCACATGTATAAAATATTTTATTATTATTTCGTTATTATTGGCACCCTTGGTCAAGGTCATGAAAAATGTTATTGTGGTTAATTATCTCAATGTTACACTGAAACCAGTTCACTGAATTCATTTCACTCAAATTTAGTCTAAGACAACAAAAACTCATCAAAATATACAGCAAAATCATGTGTTCACAATTGCTGGCACCTCTGCAATGAATATTTTGTTCAATCTCCCTTTGCCATCGTATGAGCAATGAGTGTCCTCTTACAGTGCCGAGTAATATTAGACACAACTGCTGGATCCAGCAGCTTTCTATTTAAAGCTGTGCAATTGTAGATTTTTTTAAAAAATTAGGGTAACATTACTGAGGAAGGAGAAAAAAAACACACTAAAATTTGATGTCTCAAATAACACATCCTAGATCTGAATGAATGAAATATTCTCATTGAATACTTTGTTCTGTACAAAGTTGAATGTGCTGACAACAAAATCACAGAAAAATCATCAATGGAAATCAAATTTATTAACCAATGGAGGCCTGGATTTGGAGTCACACACAAAATTAAAGTGGAAAAACACACTACAGGCTGATCCAACTTTAATCTAATGTCCTTAAAACAAGTCAAAATGAGGCTCAGTATTGTGTGTGGCCTCCTCGTGTCTGTATGACCTCCCTACAACGCCTGGGCATGCTCCTGATGAGGTGGCGGATGGTCTCCTGAGGGGTCTCCTCCCAGACCTGAACTAAAGCATCTGCCAACTCCTGGACAGTCTGTGGTGCAACATGACGTTGGTGGATGGAGCGAGACATGATGTCCCAGATGTGCTCAATCGGATTCAGGTCTGGGGAACGGGCGGGCCAGTCCATAGCTTCAATGCCTTCATCTTGCAGGAACTGCTGACACTCTCCAGCCACATGAGGTCTAGCATTGTCGTGCATTAGGAGGAACCCAGGGCCAACCGCACCAGCATATGGTCTCACAAGGGGTCTGAGGATGGCAGTCAGGCTGCCTCTGGCGAGCACATGGAGGGCTGTGCGGCCCTCCAAAGAAATGCCACCCCACACCATTACTGATCCATTGCCAAACCGGTCATGCTGAAGGATGTTGCAGGCAGCAGATCGCTCTCCACGGCGTCTCCAGACTCTGTCACGTCTGTCACATGTGCTCAGTGTGAACCTGCTTTCATCTGTGAAGATCACAGGGCGCCAGTGGCGAATTTGCCAATCCTGGTGTTCTCTGGCAAATGCCAAGCATCCTGCATGGTGTTGGGCTGTGAGCACAACCCCCATCTGTGGACGTCGGACCCTCATAAAATTCCTCATGGAGTTAATTCTAACTGTTTGTGCAGACACCTGCACATTTGTGGCCTGCTGGAGGTCATTTTGCTGTGCTCTGGCAGTGCTCCTCCTGTTCCTCCTTGCACAAAGGTGGAGGTAGCGGTCCTGCTGCTGGGTTGTTGCCCTCCTACGGCCTCCTCCACGTCTCCTGGTGTACTGGCCTTTCTCCTGGTAGTGCCCATCAGCCTCCGGACACTACCCTGACAGACACAGCAAACCTTCTTGCCACAGCTCGCATTGATGTGCCATCCTGGATGAGCTGCACGAGTCCGTCTCATGCTACCACGAGTGTGAAAGCACCACCAACATTCAAAAGTGACCAAAACATCAGCCAGAAAGCAGAAAGGTACTGAGAAGTGGTCTGTGGTCCCCACCTGCAGAACCACTCCTTTATTGAGTGTGTCTTGCTAATTGCCAATAATTTCCACCTGTTGTCTATTCCATTTGCACAACAGCAGTGAAATTGATTGTCAGTGTTGCTTTCTAAGTGGACAGTTTGATTTCACAGAAGTTTGATTTACTTGGAGTTATATTGTGTTGTTTAAGTGTTCCCTTTATTTTTTTGAGCAGTGTATATTCAATTGAATACACTACAAGGACAAGATATTTAATGTTCAAACGGATAAACTTTATAGTTTTTTGCAAATATTCACTCATTTTGAATTTGATGCCTGCAACACGTTCCAAAGAAGTTCGGGATTTAGGGATTTAGGGAATTTAGGGATTTCATCATCTACAGTCCATAATATCATCAAAAGATTCAGAGAATCTGGAGAAATCTCTGCAAGTAAACGGCAAGGCAGAAAACCTACATTGAATGCCCGTGACCTTCAATCCCTCAGGCAGCACTGCATTAAAAACTGACGTCATTCTGTAACGGATATTATCACATGGGCTCAGGAACACTTAAGAAAACCATTGTCAGTGAACAGTCGCTCCATCTACAAGTGCAAGTTTGCCATGCAAAGCGAAAGCTACATATCAACAACACCCAGAAACACCGCCGGCTTCTCTGGGCCCAAGCTCATCTGAGATGGACTGACGCAAAGTGGAAAAGTGTCCTGTGGTCTGACGAGTGCACATTTTAAATTGTTTTTGGAAATCATGGACGTCGTGTCCTCCGGGCCAAAGAGGAAAAGGATTGTCCGGATTTTTATCAGCGCAAAGTTCAAAAGCCAGCATCTCTGATGGTCTGGAGGTGTGTTAATGCCCATGGCATGGGTAACTTGCACATCTGTGAAGGCACCATTAATGCTGAAAGGTACATACAGGTTTTGGAGCAACATATGCTGCCATCCAAGCAACGTCTTTTTCAGGGACGTCCTGCTTATTTAGACAAGACAACGCCAAGCCACATTCTGCACATGTTACAACAGCGTGGCTTTGTAGTAAAAGAGTGCGGGTACTAGACTGGCCTGCCTGCAGTCCAGACCTGTCTCCCATTGAAAATGTGTGGAGCGTTATGAAGCACAAAATACGACAACGGAGACCCCGGACTGTTGAGCAACTGAAGTTGGACATCAAGCAAGAATGGGAAAGAATTCCACCTACAAAGCTTCAACAATTAGTTTCCTCAGTTCCCAAACGCTTATTGAGTGTTGTTCAAAGGAAAGGTGATGTAACACAGTGGTAAACATACCCCTGTCCCAACTTCTTTGGAACGTGTTGCAGGCATCAAATTCAAAATGAGTGAATATTTGCAAAAAACAATAAAGTTTATCCATTTGAACATTAAATATCTTGTCTTTGTAGTGTATTCAATTGAATATAGGTTTAAAAGGATTTGCAAATCATCGTATTTTGTTTTTATTTATGTTTTACAAAACGTCTCAACTTCATTGGAATTGGGGTTGTACACAACATATTCAAAAGGAAATTAATTAAACCCATTACATTCTAAAGCTTATTACATACTACAGCAACTACAGGGACTTCAGTGCAAACTGGCTGAGCTATTTTTAGGCTATAGAAGTGTGTAATAAAACTTTGGGCCTGCCAGTGGGCCCTAGCCATTGAAGAGGTTAGCCTTTTTTTCTAAGTGTTGTTTTGTCTAACTACTATGTTCTTGTTGGAATCCAAGAACAAACCAACAAACCATTAAGACACTGGTTCTGCTCAGAATGAAGCTCCGAACAAGAAACCAACATGGAAATTTGCAAATTTAATGAATGGACCCATAAAAATGATCGAAAATGACTTGGGATAAAATCATTTTACATTACATTCCACTTATGTTAAGAGGTTCAAATAATTATTTTTCCTTCTTAAAAGTTACCATTTTGTTCTTTAATTGATAATATTTTAATCATGTGGAAATCATGGGCACATTTGTATCAAGAAAATTCAGTGCATTGTTTTTTTCAACATAGTGGTGTGGCTCTTTGGTGAAAAAACAAGATCCAGTGCATCAAAGACCTGGTCAATATCAACCTCCCAGAGAGTGTGTGTGTGAATCCAGGCGTATATGTGCAGCACATCTGTGAGTGTTTGCTCATCTGTTTGTGGGTGTGCATATATTGGCATCACTTTCAGAATCAATGCATGGGCGGAGCTATGTATACTGATTAGGACCGTGCATGTTTCATAGATCCACTGCTAATCAATCAACGTTTAAGCCTGACATGTTCTAATCAATAAATGTACTTATGTCCTTCTGTTTAAAAAAACAGCACACTCCATTCAGTCCTACCTTTGTAAATGGTTCACAGTGGGAGTTTTATTTATTTATATGAAGTTAAAACAATAAAAAGTAACAAGAACTTCTTAGGTCCATATTTTTCCTTGACACCTTCACAGCCACCACAGAGACTTGTTAATATCGTCAATTACTTCATGAGCACAATTTAATGGAGCCCTGATTGGTCAAACGAGGAGTAGCTTTTTAATTACATATAATACTGGGCTTCCTCGAGGAGAACCAAACACACTAACATCCATAAAATCACTGTTTATTATTTATGTGATTGTATGTACATATATATATATATATATATATATATATATATATATATATATATATATATATATATATATATATATATAATCATTATTAATTAATATTCAAAAAATTGTGTTTATTGAAATATTAACACTTTTCTCAGCAAACAAACACATACTACACAAAAAATATGTCTTGGGTGCCTAAGACTTTCGCACAGTACTTTCTATATATATATATATATATATATAAATCTTTAAATGAAACTACATGTTTTGGGGGCATTACAAGAATATTCTTTAAATTCAAAAAGGCACATGCATTCATCTTTGACATTAAAGCGTAGGCCTTTAGATCATGACATTATTATGTGTTCAGTAAAGTCCGTCAAACTCTTGACTGGTGCTGTTATTTTGGGGGTACAACTACAGAGATGTAGCACAAAAGGACGACTGCCTTCTTTCTTCATGTGTTTGCCTTGTTTCTCTTGGTTCCACAGGGAAGTTTTAGTGATTCCAGACAGCATTACAAAACCTATAATGGCTGGGCTCAAAGCTTTATTTATTTAACTAGGAAAGCTTTTCCATGCGTGTTTTTAAATATGTCAGCTGCCTTGGTTGCCTCCTACACCTATCCAGACCAAACAAAGACTCCAGGCCTGAAGTCAACAGGAAATGTTATGATGTTGTTGGTTTATGAAATCAGTTGAGATCAGATAACTTTTAAATACAAAATGTTGTTGAAAAAAAAAAAAACTTTGTTGAAATATAAGTGTTTGTAAACAAGTTTCAATCTCCAGCCCATTGAGTTCATATGGAAGCTGTGAGAAACTACCTACTTTGAATATGACCACTGCATTCAGATATTTCTATATGCCTGTTCAGCCTGTAGCAGTTTAGTCCCACCCATTAATGACGCAGATATAAGGATGTTTCACATTGCTTTTTGAATGAGGCACAGTACAGAGCAGCCAATTAGAGCATACTAAAAGTATGTGAACACCTGATCATTACACCTTCACGAGTTTGTTGGACATGCCGTTCTAAAACCATGATCATTAATATGGAGTTGAACCCCCTTTGTGGCTGTGACAGCCTCCACCCTTCTAAAACAGCATTACACAAGATTTTGCTGTGTGTCTGTGGGAATCTGTGCCCTATCAGTCAAAAGAGTATTTGCGGGTCAGGCGCTGATGTTGAAAGTCTTTATTTATCTAACCTTGAGCATGGGGGTACATTCATGCTGGAACAGGAAAGGGCCTTCCCCAAACTTTTGCCACAAAGTTGGAAGCACATACTTGTCTAAAATGTTGTTGTATGCTGTAGCATTAGTATTACCCTTCACTGGAACTAATGAGCCTAGAACAAACAATGAAAAAACAGCCCCAGATGATTATTCCTCCACTACCAAATTATTTTGGTACTACAGGTAGTGTTCTCCTGGTATCCACCATCCCTCAAACTGCCGAATAGTGAAGTGTGATTCATCACTCCAGAGAGCATTTTTCCACTGAGTCCACTGGCAGCGCACTTTACACCACTCCAGTAGACGCTTAGCATTGTGCATAGTGACATTAGGCTTGAGTGCAGCTCGGTCATAGAAGCCTGTTTCATGAAGCTGCTGATGCCCAGTTCTAGTGTAAAAAAGATTTTATGCACCTTTTTAGCAGTGGGTCTGGCTGGAACACCTGAAAGAAATAATTAGCAGGGGAGTCTACACACTACACCATTTGGTGTAGATCAGTCTTAAAGGAACAGTGACAAAAACAGCCTGTTTAATTGAGAAAAAGAGAACTTATGCAAAAATGAATTATGATTTAATTGCGCAAAACAAAAGCATAAAATCCTAGAAGAATGTGGGATATGGGTCCTTTAAATATGGCACCTTCAGCAAGCCCTACTCAGAGTATGTATATAGGTGGGTGGGTAAGCGCATTTACTGTGCTTAAGACTGTCTCTGTTCTTAGGCCATTTGAGACAGATTATTACATCAGGGAAGTCTGGATTTACATTCTGAAGAACAGACACACTCACTCACTCACTCACTCACTCACTTTTCTCTGGTTTACTAAGCGAATGAGTCACGGTGGCCGTCTCCCAGCTTTGAAAAGCGGCTACTTAAGCCTTTCAGTTCTGTGTGGTAGGAGCAACAGCATAATTAGAAGCTTGAGCAAGTGAGAGCTTTTCTAATGCTGTACTTAGAGAAAGCCAGCACTGTTATCAGCCTTGTACTTACTGACGATTACACGACGCAGAGGAGAGGGAGGCTGCTGACGGAATGGAACAGAATGCAGTGGGCAGGGAGGCAAAGACACACAGTCTACTGAACGCTCTTTATCCCCTTAGAAGTCTGCACTTGTTATTGTTGTTTTACCTTTACTATTTCAGTGTGATGATGTCATTACAGCATGATTTACAGAAGCAATATAGTAACATAGCAATATTTACACTCTGTTTACACACTATTTACACAACAGGTACGAGTCAGAACTTTAGACTTTCTCTGTTTGTTTAGAAGCCAAACAATAAAAATAACATGGTAAAAATGTAAACGGTGAGTTTACAGCAAGCAAGACTGTAGGCACAATATATTCATCATAGTGAAATATCTACTGACAAAAGCAAATGTCGCATCAATCGAGAGTTTAGAATATGCACTTTCATCAGAATTTCTCTGCTTGTTTCAATGAGCCAGGAGTGACAAATAATAGATAAAAATGAACGATGAACGAATGAACGATTGATGAACAACCTGCTCATTTTCACCTGCAATAACTGACTTCCAAAAGTTGAAGGGCAACTACATGGAGAGAACACAATACCATTGATTTGTTTGCTTTTATGAGAGGACTCAAAAGGTCACAGCGCCAATTTAGTAACAGAAACAGAGCTTTTTCCTTTGTTAAAGAGCAAATTAGATGGCTGCTTCCATCAATAAATAATACAGTGTAAGTTTAGTTTATCAAGCGAATCATTAGTCACCAGAAGCAAGGCTGCCTCTAGGCTTTTTGGGGCCCTAAGCAGGATTCTTTACATTATTGTCATAATACCAATGACAGCAATAAATTCAGAGCCAAAACAAAGTGATCCAAAGGAAGGAATTCTAACTTTGTTTACATAACATTAGCAAACCAGTTTGCTTGCTAGCTGACATGGCTAAGTAATGACAGTGGGCCTCACCAGTCATTCTTCCTCAAACCCACTTATGCAGTTTTTACAAAGATTCTGACATTCTCAGGTAAGAACTAACACCCACGTGTACAAGGTTATGAATAATTCTGCAGTTTAAGAACACATCATGAATCTGTATGTTTTTTTTCTTATGACATTTCTCAAAAACAAATGTAATAAAAAATATATTGATAAATGAGGCCACATCACTACCAAAAACCATCGAAATGATTTATAATCGCATAGTTCTAAATAAAGAATGAAGACCACCCAATCAACTACTAAAACCAAAAATACATGGCCATAACAACACACACACCCACACCCACTAAGCTGTTTATCCTCATGGGTTGTGGAGGTGTCAGAGCCTATTGCAGGACTCATTCTGCAGATGGCAGGTCACCATTCCTTCATAAGACAGATGCACAGACATACACATTTACTCCTAGGGCCAAGTTAGCATCTCAGATTTGCCCAGCTACATATCTTTGGACTATGGTACACTGCCAAAAGTATTCACCCACCCATATGAATCATTGAATTCAGGTTCCAATCACTTCCATGGCCACAGGTGTATAAAACCAAGCTCCTAGGCATGGAGACTGTTTCCATAAGCATTTGTGAAAGAATGGGTCGCTCTCAGGAGCTCAGTGAATGCCAGTGTGGTACCGTGATAGGACGCTACCTGTGCAAGTCCTGTCATGAAATTTCCTCGCTACTAAATATTCCACAGTCACCTGTCAGTGATATTATAACAAAGTGGAAGTGATTGGGAATGACAGCATAGTGGCGCATAGAGCAGAGAGATCACTCATTTTTTTGCAGTGTCAATCGCTACAGACCTCCAAACTTCATGTGGCCTTCAGATTAGCTCAAGAACAGTGTAGAGAGCTTCATGGAATGAGTTTTGAATGCCGAGCAGCTGCATCCAAGCCTTACATCACCAAGCACAATGTGCTTGACTGCATTGTGCCAAGTAGGTGGGGGGATTATGGTGTGGGGTTGTTTTTCAGGAGTTGGGGTCGGCCCCTTAGTTCAAGTGAAAGGAACTCTTAATGCTTCAGCAAACCAGGAGATTTTGGACAATTTCATGCTCCCAACTTTGTGGGAACAGTTTGGGAACGGCCCTTTCCTGTTCCAACATGACTGTGCACCAGTGCACAAAGCAAAGTCGATAAAGACATGAACAGGTTTGGTGTGGAAAAACTTGACTGGCCTGCACAGAGTCCTGACCTCAACCCGATAGAACACCTTTTGGATGAATTAGAGCAGAGACTGCAAGCCAGGCCTTCTCATCCAACATCAGTGTCTGACCTCACAAATGCGCTTCTGAAAGAATGGTCAAAGATTCCCATAAACACACTCCTAACCCGTGTGGAAAGCCTTCTCAGGAGAATTGAAGCTATTATAGCTGCAAAGGGTGGGCCAACATCATATTAAACCTTATGGATTAAGAATGGGATGTCACTCAAGTTCATATGCGTTCATATGAAAGTTGTTAGGGGGCTCCACAGGGTCCTAGGCAGCCACTTATGTCACTTACTACGTACAGGCAGCAATACTAGTAAGTTTTATGAAACAATAGTAGCTTGAGTGAAAAAAGTTGAAAGTTTATGGCACCCTGAATTTAAGTTACTCAAGATTTTAATTCGAAGCACTGCATTTCCCAGTAGCTACTGAGTGCCACCACTTTGTTTCAACACGTATTTTTGTTGTTTTGTTTAACAAACACATGACAATACACTAAGAAAAACACTGGAGTTGGTCAGTCTGCATGTCAGTCATATTGCTGCGTCTTGTCAAAGCAGACAGTTCTAAGATGAGCAACAAATATCAGAATTGTAGAATCTCTTGAGACAGCTGGCTTGTGTTATGATAAAGATGTGCTACCATGGATAAAATGAGATAATTTCACTGCCTATTGACACTGTCACCATTACTCCTAGTGACTGTTGCCAGTTTGGACAAGCTTTACAAGTTTAGCCAAAATCCCGTTCATTCTACATTTATTAACCCAAATTATGTGGCCGTGGGCTCCTGAAAGTTTTCACACTTCTATAACCTCAGAATGGCTCTACCCATTTACATTGAAGTCCCTGTAGTTACTGGATAATAAGCCTTAGAATGTGATAAGCCTAAGATTTTGAGGGCTTAAGAGTGCAATATTGATTTCAAACGATGTTTATTTCTGAAATTCAGGAGTTTATTATCATATGCACAGAGAAACAGACAGTTGACCTGTATAATGAAATTCTTATTCTGCATCAGAACACATGAGGGGAGTGGAGCAGCAGACGTTTCCGTTCCTCGTTCAAAGCGTTTCTTAAATCACTCCACTCCAGCTCCGCTCTGGGTTTTCTATTCCCAGCTCCTCGCTTACACACCATTTCTAGTTAATGTTTTGAATGTATGAACAAGACACAACATGCTTATTTCATTAATTGTATAAGTTCAGGCCATTAAAAAACCAAAAAGCTACTTAAACATTCTGTGCTAGAAAACTGTTGAGGGTAAAGTCAAGCTTTTAAACACCATCTTCTTCATCAATCATGCAGAAAAATGGACGACATGAGACTGACTCTGTGTAATGTCTGTAGAACATGAGTAGCGATGAGTATTTCCAGTATGCAGGTCTGCTGAACAGCACAGAGGTTGTGTGTGAATGGCTGTCATGTGCGAGTTGTAGCAGTCAGTGCCCCATCACTCGCGTCACAGAGAGGCTGTCAGTGTGGAGAAAAAGGACTGTCTGGAGCGAAACTCAAGCAGTTTTATAGCAAAGGACAGCTCTGACTTTCTGAAAAGCCTCTCTGCACTCCAAGCTAAATCATATCCCTCTGCTCCCGTTTTGGTGTGTTCACTTGCCCTGCTCTGCATTACCTCCTGGATTATGAGTTACTATACAAACACTAAATAAATGATAAGCAGTAAATAAAGAAAGCAATACATGTGCATACATGTGTATTACACACACACACACACACACACATATATATATATATATATATATATATTTGTGTGTATGTGTGTTGTATTATATACTATATAGGTATGCATGTAAATGGTCATACTGTTAGCATAGGTCAAGCATACTCATGGCATGGTGATTTCTTGTCATTAAATCCAAGCTATAGGCAGTTTAGTTACAACAACACAGTCCAGCTTACGTAATGTAAGATTTTAAACTTGAAATTTTCTAGAATTCTATAAAACATTCAGATTTGCACATTTGTGGGACGACATGGCTGGGTCAGTCTTCCCTAATGTAGCTCAAGCAGGCCTTCTTGTAAGAGTTTTGAGACCTTTTACTTTATGGACACAGATATATGAAGGTGGTCTGTGGTCTCCTCTCTCTCTCTCTCTCTCTCTCTCTCTCTCATCTCTCTCTCTCTCTCTCTCCACGCTTTGTTACTGGAATAGTGGGAGGCTCCCTCTGTTATCACTACCCTTATTAGCTTTGATAGGAATTTAGAGTGAAACAGAATGTAGGATGTAAAGAGGCGTGGGAATGGATTAGTCCACACCTCCAAACACTCAAACCTTTTAATGCATTCCACACACACTCACACAAATGTGTGCAGGACACACGGACATGCAGACACACACTGAAAAAAAATAATACATTGAATTTACTACATCATTTCCACTGAATGTATTACAAACCTTTGCCTGATGACAGCTGGGATAGGCTTCAGCACCCCCCGTGATATAGAGGGAGAAGATTTTTTGTGGAAACGTGCTTATTCCCGAAATGATGCCTGCAACATTTCCAAAAAAGTGGGGCCTGGAGTATGTTTACCACTGTGTTACATCACTTTTCCTTTGAACAACATTTAATACATTTTTGGGGACTGAGATGTGCAAGATGTGCAAGTCACCCACTGATACTCCCCCATACAATAACAGATGCTGTCTATTATTTCCATAAACAATTTGACAGGTTGAATTTCCACTGCACACCGGTCCATTTTAAATGAATATTTCTGCAGTCTTAGCTGGCATTTGTGGATGCAGTGACAAACAATGCTTACTAACAATGATTTGTCAAAGTATTCTTGAGCTTATGTGGTGGTATCCAGGTTTAGGTCATGGGTATTTAGTTGTAGCTTTCAGTCTTTTACTTTGAGCACAGAGATTTCTCAAGAATCTGAATCTAGTAGTTAAGAAACAAGTTAAGAAACATTCTTAAAAACACAGAGTTTTCTCAAGAATCTGAATCTAGTAGTTAAGAAACAAGTTAAGAAACATTCTTCTGAAACTGTTGCATTATTTGCTGGCACATTTTGTGCAAAGTGACAAGCCTCAACCCATCCTTGCTCATTAAGATCTTGGCTTTTCTGGCATATTTTCCTTTATACACAATTATGATTGCACCACCTGTTTGAGATGGTTTTGAACAGTCCACATGTTCCTTGCTTTCTTGTCCCAACATTTTTTGCTTGTTGCAGGCAGCAATTTCAAAAGTGCCATATATTTACAAAAAAATAATGAGACAAAACATTCCACTGCTTCTGTTTAAACACAGGCCAAATCATCAAGATTGAATCATGTAAATTCAATGCATCTCTTTTTGTCAGTGCATGTGTACACATCAACACATGGCAAGGCAGCTGGAACTCAGAGAGTCTATAGGTGAATGAATATTTGAAGAGATAGAGGAATAAATGCACGAGTAAATGTGTAAATGAAGTGGTGGGAGTATTGATGGGAAACTCTGGGGAAATCAAGGGTTCTGTAAGTGCCACTTAATTGTTTTCAGATTTCTAATGATGCTTAAACACCGCTGTCGCCAGCATGATGGAAACATGCGCGCACACACACACGCACACACACACACACACACACACACGCACACACACACACACACACACACCTTATTCAGCAGTCAGTCCACTTCACTGACATGGCTACGCTGGGCAGCGCTCTGGGGTACTGACCTCTGACCCGTCACCTCACGACTCCTGAGTGTTGTTGACATTGCTTGATGAACCACAGAGGAAGAAGAAACAAGGAGGGGTGAGAATAGAGAGGGCGATATATATATATATATATATATATATATATAGAGAGAGAGAGAGAGAGAGAGAATGGTTGTGAGATTGATGCAAGCAATTGAGAGAAAGAAGAGTGAGAGGGATAGAGAAAAAGAGAAGAAGAGAAACAGAAAAAATAAGAGACAAAAAAGAGAAGGAATAAGAGTGAAAACAGGGGGGAAGGATGGAGATTGATGAAAAAGAAGAAGAGAGGCAAGAAACTGGGACCTGGCAACTAAAAGAGACTAAAAGAACAAGTAAAAAAAGAAAAGGAAGACAAGGAGTAAAAGAGAGAGAGAGGAGACAGAGTAAGAGAGAAAGAAGAGAGAGATAAAGAAGAGAGTGAAGATGGGAAGACAAGATAGACAGAGATGGAGACAGACAGAGAGAAGTCTCAGAAGGGAGAGAGAGTCTGTGGAGAGAGAGAGAGAGAGAGAGAGAGAGAGAGAGAAGAGAGGCTTGAGGAAGTGAGCAAGCCATTGAGAAAGAAAGAAAAGAGAAGAGACAGAGAGGAATTAGAGAAAGGAAAACTAGAGAAAGGATAAAGAGAAAAGTGTTAGAGGGGTAGAGAAAAAGAGAGAGTGAAGTCTCAGGAGGGGAGAGAATGAGTAGGAGTAAAAAACAAGAGACAAGAGACAGTATGAAAGCTACTGAGAGAGAGAGAGAAAGAGAGAAAGAGAAAGAGGAAAAGCAAGAGAGAAGGAAAAAAAGAGGAGTGAGAGTGAAAAGAGAAGGAGAGAGGGGAAGAAGAAGAGAGGCATGCGAGTAGGCAATTCAGAGAGAGAACAAGAAAAGGAGTGAGAGAAAGAAAATAGAAATAAAGAGTAAGAGAGAGAGACAGAGAGAGAGAAAGAGAGAGGAGAGGCATGAGATATTGAGCAAGCGATTTAGAGAAAGAAAGAAATAGAAGGAAAAAGAAAGAAGTAAAGGAAGAAAAGTGAGAAAGAAAGAAATGAGAGGAGTGAGAGTGAAAAGAGAGGGAGTGAGAAGAAGAAAAGAAGCACAAGCTTGTGAGCAGGCAATTGAGAGAGACAGAGAGAGAAAGAAAGAGAGAGGAGTGAGAGAAAGGGGAGATAAGGAGTCAGAAACAGAAAAGATAGAAAAAGACAAAGAGAGAGAAGCGATGCATGATATAGTGAGCAAGGGGTTTAAAGAGAGAGAGAAGAAAAGAGAAAGAGAAGTGAAAGATAGAATAAAGGAATGAAGAGAAAGAAGGGTGAGCGTGATGGACAACAAGTGAAAGGCAAAGAGAGAGAGCGTGAACTATAAGGAGTGACACAGAAGGAGAGAGAGAAAAGGAAGAGGAGTGAGCATGTGATTAAAAGAGAGAAAAGAGAGAGAGAGTAAGAGAAAGAAGAAAGCGAGTAAAAGAAAGGAAAAGAAAAAGATATGAGAAAAAGAGAGAGACAAAGACAAGAGGGAGACAGGAAGATATAGAGAGAGTGACATACAGAGTGAAGTCTCAAGAGGGAGAGGGAGTTGAGAGAGAGAGAGAGAGAGAGAGAGAGAGTGCATGAATGAGTGAATGAATAAAAGAGCAGATCAAAGCTAAGATAAGTGTAGAGGGTGTGACCCCGGCTGCCTTCACTGTCAGGAGATGTCAAGGACGCAAGATACACACACACACACACACACACACACACACACACACACACACACACACACACACACACACACACACACACACACACACACACACACACAGAGCGCTGTTAGTGATGGGACGTTTATGTCTGATCACCTGTCTCTGGCACAGGTATGTAGCAGCACATCCGGACCTTTAGATTTATGATCCTGACCTGAAGAACTGAAGGAGCTGTGCTGAACGCTGAGGGTTACTGGGGTAAACATGGTGAGAAACAGTCTGATGTGAGAATCGAGTCTCCTTTACCCCCCAACCCCCCACCCCCCGCTGTAGCTCAGCTGAGCCTGTGCAGCCTGTGTCACTCCTCTACCCCCTTCATCTGCTTATCTCTGAGGTCAAGAAGAAAACAGTGTTATCACTCTGCCTAAACTGAAGCAAAGCAGTGCATAATCTATTTGTGATATGCTATATTTGTTATGTGCTAACCTGGTTTAGCTTATTAATACTGTGGACCAGATCAAAGGATTCTGAAAAGTGCAATTAGTTCTCGGTCTCACATCCATCCTCCTCTTCTTCAAGATATAAGCAAGATTTTAATAGCCTTTTAAAAAAAGAAAAACGGAACTAATTTGAGATGATTTGTAAATGCTCAGCTTGCAATTGACTAAATAGTTCAAATGTTTGGAAGCATTTCTCCCAGCAGGCTCCAAATTATAAACAAATAGACTGTTGTTAATAGAACAGAAACTTTTATGGTATTTCATATTAATGAAAATGATGGATCCCCAGGGGTGTCAGGAGACCTAGAACTACAGGGTCTGAGGGGGCTCAAATATCGGGACAATCAGCTGCAGATATCAACTTTTCACACACCCTCTAGGAATTTGTGATTATGAGAATTCATACAAAGTCCTCATAGTTTTTGCCAGAGCTCCACTTACTGCATTATTTCTAGACTGCATTTAAAGCTGTGATGTGATTTCAAAATAAACTGTGCAGCCTCTATGCTACAAGCTATGCTGAGTAGCTTTTAAGTGAGATATCCTCATGTGTTGGTCATCACTTATCAAGTTACACACTACATTAAAACAGCAATCTGTTTTGTCCATCCATCCATCCATCCATCCATTTTCTAAGCCGCTTCTCCGTCAGGGTCGCGGGGGAGTGCTGGAGCCCATCCCAGCAGTCATCGGGTGGAAGGCAGGGTACACCCTGGACAGGTCACCAGTCCATCGCAGGGCAATCTGTTTTGTGTGTCAGTCAAATGTCCCTTTCCTGTCAAAGTAGGCACTTCTTAGATGTGTTATGGCAGACAAAAGACCGCACATTTTTAAAAATGAAGCATTTTAGTCTACAACAATCCCAATAAATAGGCAGGAAAACTTGGTGGGTTTGATTAGGTTAATGTAATAGGATTAGGTTATATATATATATATATATATATATATATATATATATATATGTATGTATGTATATATATATATATATATAAATATTTATTATGTGTTATTGCTAGAGGTCAGAGGGCCTCCAAAGACCCCTCTGCCCAGGGGTCTGGAAAGACCCTGATCCATCCCTGCTCATAAGTAGAAGGAAGCAGTAAAACACTTGTGCATGGATGTGACCTGTCTGAGTGTGTGTTCCCCTCTCAAAGTACGTGTGTGTTCCTGTCATGAAGAGTATGTGTTCACCTCTAGATGTGTGTTCCCCTCTTGGAGAGAGTGTGTAAGTGGAGCTTGTTAAAAGACTGGTGCTCTGGACTGTCTTAACACAGAGAAAAACAATCGGGAGTCATATTACACAAACATTGTATCTATAGTCTAAGCTAAAGTCTTCATGTCCTACATTCTTCATGCATTTTATTTCCCCCCCCCTGAGGTACACTGATAACTTTTATGTGGTTTTATGAACCAAAAACAGCCTTAGTTCATCAATCCCCTTTACTTACTCTCTTTTCTTAAGCCTTTTCATTCATTGGATCACAGGTAATTTTTCCAATTTATCATCTTAAATGAGTTTGGGCCCAGAGAAGGCAGCGGCATTTCTGAATCCTGTTTATATACAGTTTCTTTCTGAGCCCACGCAGTGATGTCCACTACAGAATCATCTGTTTTTAATGCAGTGTTGCCTAAGAGTCGAAACATAGCCAGCCAGTATTGATTTTCGGCCTTGTCCCGTGCATACAGACTTTTCTCTGGATTCTCAGAATCTTTTAATGATATTGTGTATTATAGATGATGAATCGCTAAGAAACGTTATTCTTGAATTGTTGCACTATTTGCCTACAAAGCCTTTAGGTGGACGGTGAACCCCTCCCCATCTATGGTGAACACCTCCCTACCTCCCCGTACTGAAAGACTCAGCTCCTCTGGGATGCTCTTTTTATGCTTAATTGTGTTTATGCTCACTTTATCATTCCTTTGTTGCCCTGTCCCAACTTTTTGAAACATGTTGCTGGCATCAAACTCAACACTGGCATATATTTTTCAAAAACACAAAAGAATTTCTCAGTTTTAACAATTGTTGTGTTGTTTTCATTCTGTTTCAACTAAATTTGGGGTTTAAATTATTCTTCATCAATCTGTTTTTATGTACATTTTGCAGTGTCCTAACTTTTTGAAAATGGGGTTGTAGTTAATGCTTCTCTAACTACTTTTTCTTGGAGTTAAGATGTCAATCTTACACTGTTAGAAAAAAAAGTACTGTACAAGTTATGACTGTGGTCTTAAGGTCGAATTGTGTACCTTATGGTTTTTTCCAAGAAGAGAGGAACATATGTGGAACTTTTATAACATTTTAACACAGAAACAACAAATAAATAACCTGGAGTTAAAATAGAGAATATGGAAAATATACATGCAACAAAATTCAGTACAATTATGTTCCATAACTGAAGATGCAGTTCTGCAGACAATGACACGAAAGGTCCTGGTTTAGTGTAGAAACTGTTCTATTGTAATAGCCACTGTGCCAAAAGCAGTCCTCATTGAAGACTTCAGATGTTTCTGTAGTAAAGCCCCAGCTCATCTTCACTGTACACACTCACACACACTGCAGGGAGGCTGAGACACACATCTGCTGCTGATGAAGAGCTCCAGTGACAGCTTAGACTGGAGAAGGCTTTAAGAGAAATTCCCCGTCTTGAGTAAGACACCTCCGCGCTCTGCAGTCATGGCTGGTCTTAACAGGGATTTGAGCAGAAGCCCCAGATAAACAGACTCTGATAGATTTCAGCAGCATCCTTTCAACTCCGGCAGGAATTCCCAGCCTGGAGAACCAAAACACCGGCACGCATAAACACGGAAAGTGCTTAATTTGTCTTCTGTAATGAGGCTCAATTGTCAGAGACCTGCCCACACTCTCTTTCAACTTTCAACCACTCTTCCAGGGAGAAGAAGAAGCACAGGCCTTCAACAAAAGAACAGGAAACAGGTAGAGAGAGAGAGAGAGAGAGAGAGAGAGAGAGAGAGAGAGAGAGAGAAAGGTGGATATTTTCCAGACTCTTCTCCATCTTGTTAACCCTGACAAAGCTTGAGGGGCATTACTTCTGACTGAGCATGCATGGAGGCGGGGGTGGGGTTGGGGACTGAGTGAGAGAGAAAAAGAGGAGCGAGAGAAAGAAAGGCAAAGAGAGACAGACAGAGAGAGTGAGAAAATGAGAAAAAGAGGGAGAGACAGAGAAAGAGTGAGAAACAGAAGAAAGTGAGAGAGATGGAGAAAGAGTGAGAAAAAGAAGAGTGGGAGAGAGAGAGAGACAGAGAAAGAGAGAGAGACAGAAAGAGAAATATAGACAGAGAAAGAGAAAGAAAATAGGAGGGAACGAGAGAGAATAAGCCAAAAACAAAGAAAATGTGTGAGAGAAAGAAAAAGGAGAGAAAGAGAGAGCAAAAGACAGAGAGCAAGAGCGAAAAGAGAGAGAGAGAGAGCGAGAGAGAGAGCGAGAGAGAGAGAGAGAGAGAGAGAGAGCGAGAGAGAGAGCGAGAGAGAGAGAGAGAGAGAGAGAGAGAGAGAGAGAGAGAGAGAGAGAGAGAGAGAGAGAGAGAGAGAGTGACCTACAGGACACATATCAAAGCTAGGCCGTCCCCCAGGAGACAAACCAGCTCATGCTCGTCAATCAGCTTCAGTGTGGTGGGGCTGGACCTCTCAACACCACACACACACACACACACGCTTTAGACAACTGCAATAAACAAAGCAGTTCCAAACAAACAGCTGTGAAGTGATTAGAATAGCTGATAAGGACACATTCCAAACAATGACTTAATGGTGGTATTTCTCTGTGCGTGTGTGTGTGAGTGTGTGTGTGTGTGTGTGTGTGTGTGTGTGTGTGTGTGTGTGTGTGAGTGAGTGTGTATCTTGCCATTCTACTTTCATTTTCTTTATGTTTCACAAGGAAAGCCAGAGAAGCATTAGTACACATCAGATTGGTTCCCTGACACACTCTGAGCTGCAGATTATTAATTATCTGCCAAGTTATATGACAATATGTGTGTCATATGAAAGCAGAGAGATGAAAGCAGATCATTTGTCTTTTGTGTTACTGTTTTAATTATGCAGTTGCATAATTGACAAGAGAAAACTCCACTTTGATACATTTAGACAGACATACTAGCAGGATGTGTTAAAATGAATCAAGATGAATTGTAGTATTTTGTTGTAGTTAATCATGAATATCACATTTCTCACATTTGCTCAGATTTGACCCGTAAGAATGATTCCTTTTCATTTCAAAAGCAGTGTATTATGTAATTGCTACATGAGTGGACAAAACAGTCTTCGTCAGAACGTGTTTACAGCTTTCATTAAACACAGTTTCCACTTTTTAACACTAGTGTCCAATAAGAGCAACAGTAGCTGCATGTCCTCACTCCTCCGTGACTGTAGCATCTCGCTCTCATATGGCTATCTCATGTCTAGCTCCTGGGGGAACTGGAGCTTTCCACTTCACTGTTGCTTCTGTTTATTTGTGGTTTGTTCTACTGTGAGCTCTGTCCAGTGAGTCTGCTTAAGGCGGCCTCCTCTGCTAACGCAACTGATTAATATTAGTGGCATCAATAGTGTGATTTGCTTGTAAGTGGTACTTTGGACTAAAACTTATTTTAGTGGCAAACAAATTGACAGCACTGCAGCAGCTGGAAGTAACTTTTATCAACAGAGCCATCCCTAGGCACGTTTACATGCACTTAATAATCCCATATTTAAAAATCTGATTTTGTTAGTAATCCAATCAATGCGTTTATGCATACTTGAGTAATCAGATAATGGGAAAACTCCAGGTCTATTTGAGTCAGGCAGTGATCAGATTTCTGCTACTAGTCACTTTGCCTGAAAACATGAATATACATCATCCAGAAGATGAAGCATATTTAAATTCTTCATTTCGTCAAGAATGTAGTCAGTTTCAGCATCGCTCCAAAAGTGTCCTGCTGCCATCTTGCACCAACGCTGCTTGCTTATTTTCCCGTACGGAAGTTTGTTCTGCACATGTGCAGACTGGGAATTCCAAAAGAAATCAGAGTAAGAGTTTACATGCACTGAGAAATCTGATTACTGAGCTAAAATCCAGCCTCTTTATTGTATTTCCTAATCAGATTTCTAGATCGGAGTATGGTGTTTACATGACCATTTGAGTAATTGGATAAGCGCAGAAATCCAATTGTGATCAGATTATTGAGTGCATGTAAACACACTCACTGGAACTCTCCTTTTAAAAGCTGAATGAGAGGACTACAGTCTCAGAGTCCTAGCAACGGGATGGTCCGAAAAATCTAACTAAGAAAACGCATTAACACTGTGGCGTTAATCAGTTATTGCATTATTACATTATCAGCATGTTTACTTCTTCATTTCACTTTATCTTTGGACAATAAGAAAAGCCTTTATTTTTTTATTATGTATACTCTTTATCTTGAAGGTGCAGATTCTTTTCCATTGATATATTCAATCTATAGTCTGTGACTTTGTGTGTTTTCAAGTATGTGCTACTTGTTTTTTTTTGGAAAAAGCAAGCTTAACTTTTTTGTTTTTTCATCATTGTTTGGCATCAAAACAAACAGACAGAAGTCAGACACAAAGCTGTCCATGCAGAATGTAAATTGAATGCAAATGTAATTAATCACATAACTCTCTAAGAAATCACATAATGTAATTTAAACAGTGGCAAAATGACAGTAACTCCAGACCGGAGTTAAACTTGTATTCAGTATAGAATCTTTGCGGTATCTTTGGGTATCTACACACATTCTCAAGCCTGTCTAAGTGTAATATGAGCATATCTGTGCTGTGTCTAAGTGCAGGCCACACAGCGCCGCATGCTCACTTCCCATCCACCATCACGCCGCAATTACCCACCGTCCTCTTGCAGCACTCATATCAACAATCCACTGCATTGTGGAGAAGCTCGACCCCTGATCTTTGACCCCGGCATTAACCCTGGAGATCTAAGCGCTTCCCTCTCTCTATGGGTTTGTTTCCCATGAGAAAGCGTTGATTGGCGTAAGATACCTCAGCCTTGCTGGCTAACACACACCATCTGGGTGTTTCCGGTTCTTTCCTGCCAGTCCAGTGCGGAAGGCTGAGCCAAAGGCCCACCTCAGGCTGACTGGCTACCTCTGTGACCTTTAACCTCTGGGCTGGCCCACGATCCTGCCAGGCCAACCTCCGTGTTGCCAAAAATACACAGCAGATAAATGCAACCAGGCGACATGTGCAGTTCAAGGAGGTTTTTTTTTCTTTGCTCCGCCCCCTCTTCATTTTAAAAGATGCTCAGGACATTGAGACACTGTGGGTGGAGTCTTTGGTAGTTCAGATGTAGGAATAGGAGAAAAGTAGAACTATTTATGTTCTCACTGTTTGCCTATCTTGCAGTTCCCCTCACTGGCTACTTAATGAGCTCCACCAGCCTTACAGCTCCACTAGGTCCACAGTTACACACCACCCAATTAATCACTGGTCAGTTTCTGACCATAGGGACAGATATTGTTTGGGTGAAGGACAGTAATCAACACAGCATGATACACTGACATGATAGTGACAGTGTATGTAGTGCTGGTATGAGTGTATCACACACAGGGGTGTTAGACCAAGCATCACTGCTAGGTTAAGAGTGGTGTACACAAAAACTACCAAGAGCAGCTCTATGGTCAGAAACTGACCATTGATGAAGGGTTTGAAGATGACTAATGTAAAAATCGCAAATTGCACCAGCAAGGTAAAGCTACAAGGCATTTCTAATAAAGTGGCCAGTGTATATTTTCACTGGTGTTTTTATTTCATTTTGCCATTTTTCATGTTTTGATGTAATATTAATACACAAGTTGATCATTATAATAAATTCAGACCATGATTCAGCAGCCACCAAAGGCATCGGCCATGTTGCTGCCCAGCACAAACAGGATCCAGCTGGTATGGCAGCATGTCAATTTTAGCACATCAGCTGTTTCCTGGCTGAGTGAGAAACTGTATGGTCTGAGCCAATGTAGTGGAAAGAGGGTGCCCAGATATCACTGCTTGCAAAGAACAGTGCCAAGATTACTCGTTAAGTTAAGAAGATCAGAGTCATTATTTCTTTTTTGGAATCCAATTCAAATGTAAACACAAAATAATGTTGCAAGGTATGCAATAAACTCAGATTCTGCATTTTTTTTATTCTTTCATTTGTTTTGATGTTCACATTAATACAATAATTCTTGATGGTACAGTATTTACAACAATGTATTCATGTAACCATTTCCAAACCTCTACTTATGGTAGCCCAGTATTACTTGTATTAACATAACTTAGCATAGCATCAGATCAATAACATCAGCAACTTGATGTACTTTTTACTGTAGTAATGTTTATTTATGTTATTCTAATTAAATATACAGATTTACAGAAAAAAAACACTCCTGGGATAAATAGTTGTAAGCAATTTGCTACAGTGCCTTTAATTAAGACATTTCGCTGCTGTCGGGAAGAAAACCATCTTCAAAATGGTAACTTTACAGGGGAAGGAAAAAACATACTTTACTTTGAATGTAAGTCAATGGAACCAGGCTTTTTTTCTGAGTCATTTTGGGCCGTTTATTTTGGTCCACTCATCTTAAAGTTTACAACCAATGTAAAGGGCAAGACGCATTTTCAGATTATGCCCAAAACCAAACGAGAAAAATGGAGAGGTTTTCTTCCAACATTTCTTCCTGCATTGCTATGTATGAAGATATACAAAAGGAATGTGTTCTAAGGAAATTCTAAGACTGAGCTGTGAATGTACCAAAACTTTGGTATTTCCCCAAACAATCAGCAGCTCTAATGAAGGCAAATGGGTGGGCACAATACATTATGAGCAATCATATTTTTGTAGTTAGGAAAAAGTATTTTTTTGGCAAATATGTATGTGTTTCTATTTTAAAAAATAGCATTGAGAGGTGTGTGATCTCATGCCTGGAAAGCGTTTATGCTAGTACTCATGGATACACATGGATACACACACACACACACACACACACACACACACACACACACACACACACACACACACACACACACATTCTCTACACTCCAAGAGATAAGTTCAATGTACAAGCACTCCACTTCATTACAGCAGGAGCAAGAGCATTGGTTACCATTAAGCCTTGTTCTTTCAGGGCTAAAGGTCTAACGTCTAACGCTTCGTCTTGGCTAATTGAATTTGGCCTGTAATTAGTGGCGACTTTTATGTGTCGAGTGTCTCATGATGCTGATTTGAACTGAAATGGCCTTCAGGCTCCTCCACACTCTACATAGCATTGCTTTCTTTTGTAAGCTCTTGTTTTGAGTCACTTGGCCACATTTCAACTCTCTAAGTCACCTTTAACCCTTAGAAGTCACAACTATTGCATAATTGTTTTATACTAAATATTTATCACTAGTAACGCACTGTGATCGGTGAATAAATTATAGACTTTCTAAATGTTTAATCAATGCCATACTTGTGTTTGTAAATGACAGAGGAGAGGTTTAGTTGTGGTGATTTTGAAGTTGACTTTTGAAAAACTTTGACTTTTTTGTTCTACCTTTTGCCATTCGTTGACATTGAAGTAAACATCAGTGAGTGAACTATCCACTATGGTCATTACATCTTCATAAGTATAATGTTGATTTCACATTTGAAACCTAACCATTGAGCTGGTTCTTCTTTTTGAGCCTGTGTTTGTGTGATGTTAATATGTAAAGACATATGATGTGGTCCAAAAACCTCCCTGGAAATCAGACCCAACACCTCTGACACCATATCCCTCAAACACTGAGCAGAAAATGAACCAATCAGGAATTGTTTTTCTCTGTGATGTCTGGGTAGATATAGCTAAGCAAGCTCTCCTAAGGGTTAGGACTTCAGGAACCGAAGAGAAGTCCCAACACATTGGATTAACTATCAGGATAATTACAAAGTGACAGAGGAATCAAGCCATCAAGTTTTGCGTTCCAATAGGCAGGACAAATGTCATGAGAAAAAACATCACTTCAGGCCTTCTGGAGGTTCTAGATACATGACTGACTGTGAACAGGAGCAACAGCCAAATCAAAGGGATGATAGAAATGGAAAACAGTGGCGGCTCCATACCAGGCCTTTCTACTGAAAGAATCATTGTAAAACTGCTACACGGTAAAGTATATTCTAATGTCTGCCTCAAGCTTCAAGTAAAACATGGTCTGTCATTTAGAAGCTTCAAATGTCTGTGTTAAATAGAACAGCCCATAAATATTCATGTGAATTGCTATTAGCTTATTTCTAACAAACTACTTGAATCCAATTATTGTAGAGGTGCTTTTGTCCTTGAATTATGACAGTTTTGATGTTTATGGCTCAAATTGAGAGCCTAAGTCTGACAGTCACGATTCACTATTGTGCTCAAGTCATTACTTTGAAATCTGGAGGTGTTGCAGCCCCCTCAGTACCCCCACTTCCTGTGAGTAAAAATAATCCCATTACTTTTTGAGGGAACTAATAAGCCATTAGTAAAGGATTACTTGTTTGAGTAACTAATCCAACATTGCCTGGCAGTTGAAGGTCATAAAAGCTGAGGATGAGAAATTTAGGTTCTTTCTATGGTGAGTAATGCACTTGTGGCGTATCTTGTGCTACACATTTCAGTAATAGGACAAAGCAACGGATACAGAGAAATGCCATGATGAGATGCAACGTCTGATAATCACCACCACACCCCCACACACGCACGCGCACAGCAACAACAACAAAGAATTTAATGTGTAGGCCCAAAAAGGCCAGCGCTGGTTTCAACGTCTTTCAGTCCAAATCGCAAAGCGGGGAACATCAGTTTACTCACATGATTCTCATATGAATCCGTATTGGCCCTCAGGCTGGACGGCTCTGTTAGGCGTGACAAACACGACACTGTCCCACACACTGCATCCGCCAGCACTGCGTTCACATGTGTGAGGCTATAAAAAGACAGCATTCATGAATACATTCAACTGCTTATTACTGTTACCGTAATGTCGTTTTAAATGTACAAATGAATGAATGCTTCTCTATTCCATACTTTCTGGATAAGGGAGTACACATCTCTCAATGAATCAGTCAAAATGACCATTGAGTTGCTAAGTAGTCCTATTGTAAGGCATAATGAAACGTGTAAAAAGTAAATAAAAGCACTTTATTTTAAGTAGATAACTCTTCATTTCCTGCCGTACAGACATGGGCACGCATGTATGGACTCGTACATTTTAAGAGAAGTTTGTGAAAGATTTTTTATTAACTTATTAGCATTCAGGAATAATTTGTTCAAAGAGTTGAAAACACATTTTGGACTTTTACCTGAGTTAGATATTTGACTAAAATAGTCTTGCTTGGAATGACACTATACCTTCATTGTGTTTAGTTTAGCAAAGCCTTCGAAACTTTACCAGATGTTTTAGTAGTGATTGCTTCTGTAGTGACAATTTTAGGTAACTTTGAGCATAACCCAAAAATGCTAGCCAGTACATGACTAGCCCACACACCTTTGAACTGCTGTAAACATTAAAATATAGATTATTTTTTCAGTACAACACAAACAAGTTCACTTTATTACCAAAAATATGACGGTTCGTAACATTGACTGATTTCCAGACTTTGGGACACTTTTGCTTTAAAACAATGAGAGCTAACTGAGATGCAGTCACACCTCCTGCTCTAAAATGCAGGGGTGTGGTTAAATAAGGCTCTGCCCATGGACTAAAACTTCGGTAGTGACATGAAAAGATGGGAGAGATCTTTTTGAATAAAATGTTTTAGCTGATAATTAGAATTAGAAATCTAGATCTTTCAAAAATCTGTACATACAGTATACGTATTATTTTCTCAAGTGTACGCATATGGAAAATCCTCAAACAGAAATAGAAACAAATAGAAAATCCTCTATGAACGATGATTTTGTCTAAATTTAGCTTATTGCTATCTCAGTTAATGCTTCAGGCTTAGATGGTCAAAACATAATCCTTGTTTTCACCCAAGGTCTGAACACTTTCGTTTCGTTTTGTTTAACAGGTTTGTTTTGCTGCTGTACAGTAGTTGGAACTAATTCACTAGAAATTATACATTTAAAATGATCCATCTATAAATGAGTTCTGTATGTATTTTAGGAATCTGAAAATGTATTCAACTTAAATCTGTTATGAAGTGAATGTGTTGTTTAGAGTACCATGTTATGAATGCCTTGCTGATTAAGACCTGAGATGAGGAATTCAGTCATATTCCAGTCACATATTGACCGACTGAAGACTCGACTCACAGTTAACCTACTCATGACTCGACCAGATAAAAAACATAAACAAAACTGATTTAAGTTTTAAGATTTGAGTCAACCTTAACGCGGTAAATGAAGGAGACATTTGGTTATCGCAAGGCCTTCAGTCTGATGTACAGAATCAAAGTGCTGCTTGCAGTAAATGTGGTGTTTCAGCCAAAGAGCCTAAACAGCTTGAAACAGTGGGGTAGCATGGAGTGTGGTTAGCAAGTATGCTATCTAGTGCACTGTTGGGCTGAAGATCTCAGCCAATCTAGCTGACATTTTAGTAAGTTACTTTGAAACGTGCTGGACTGCTGAGTGGCTCAGCTGTCATCAGGAGATGCGCCCCCTTTTGTCCCGTTACTCAGAGCAGTACTGCTGTCTGTTAGCTAATGAAACAGAATTTGGGAATAGTTTTCTTCTCCAAGCACACTGAGCTGTTTCGTGATGTTACGTTAGCAGCAGTTTTTGCTTGTGTTAGCAGCAGCAGTAGGAGAACAAATTGAGTTAAAAAACAAACAAGCAAAATGACTATATATAAAATTCCTGCACATAGTGGAATAAATGGAATGTTACATTTTTTTACAAGGGGGAAAAGCTTTGGCTAACACGTTTGAACCTAAAATGTTGGACCTTTTCGTTAAATTAAATAAATTAATAAAGAAAAATCATTCTTTTAACATTAAATTGCAAATTGGAAATGAACCAAATTACATTGTAATGATGGTGTTACTGGAAAATTGTAATGAAAGTATTCCATGGAGAAGTTAGATGTCCCAATATCACCACGGTAAACGTGAATGCAGACATTTGAAGTGTTTCTGTGGTCATTTAATTATTTTAAAGTTAAAGTACCGATTGCTTCACTTTTCACAGAGAAAACAGTCACTTCATTGCTTTTAAAAGATAATGGGACATAAACTGAACTCTGTTCATGGACAGTGCAAGCTACTACACTGCACTGCATATGCCCTTCAGTTCTGTCCTTTATACTGATGTTTTTCTCATTATTTGAAGCCATATTGAAATAGACAGCTTTTAGGAGGGGTTTATGTTTGTACACTGAAAAGCCTGCAGCTTAAATCTGGTCTTTACGTTGTGTAAGCATTTGAATGACCAGTAGAAATGACCCAAAATGACTTGGAATAAAAAGTCTGCTGAAACATTACAACACAGAGCAGCATAAAGTTAATGCTGCTGTAAGCTTGTGTATGTTGGTATAGTGCTGGATTAGCCAGTCACCCAGCATGATTATGCTGGATGACCAGCATATCAGCATCCAAAGCACAACATATCCTGGTTTTGCAGGTGACAATACACACATGTATATAATACACATGTATATATATATATATATATATATATATATATATACACACACACACACACACACACACACACACACACACACACACACACACACACAGTAATATCCATCACACAGCTATATAGCCATAAAACAGTGACATCATCTAAAGCCACTGAATGGAATGCCTCTGTGTGTGTAGAGGACGGGAAGCATGTGTTTATTGGGGCCAGTGGTGTGTTTCCTTTGTAAGAGTGTGTAATCAGGCTAGCTGTGGAAACGTTTCGGGCCGGATCTGACCCAGTCCAGTCCTGCCCCACCATGCACAAGACTGATAACTGGCCCTTACTGGGAAAAACCATACATATGAAGAAGACTACAAACTGTCAGTACATACGCATGCATATGCACACAGGCCACAGTGTTTGTCTGTCTTACAGCATAAAATACACATGATTTACCTCATCTGCAGTTGTATGCAACGATTTAGGCACACCTCGTCAAATAAGAAAACAAGTACACATCCTCTACAGATACACACTTTAATTTAAATTTACTGTTTATATGCTCAATTTAACATATGACCTGTGCTAAAGTTGGCACATTTTATTTTGTGTGTTTTATTTTTTTCCAGTAAGTTTAAACTTAAATAAATAAAAAATAAATAGACATATATATATATAGACAATAGAAATTATTTATGTGGACTTTTTATGTGGATTTTTACAATAATAATAATAATAATAATTTCAATTTATGCAGTGCCTTTCTCAAGCCCAAGGCTTTACAAAGAGATCAGAAAATAATACATAATCAACAATAAATAAAACAGCTAGCCCAGAAAGAGTCCTTAGCCATGGGGCAAAGTCTCGCTCCACAACTAGAGTGCATCACACAGGCAGCCGGCCCAAGAAGCCTTGAAGGCCGAAAATGTCCTTAGCCACAAAGGGATAGCGTTTTCCTGCAGCCAGACACCACCAGTCCAGGCAGCCTCATAGCTGCAGTGAAGCATCACCCAAGTGGCTGGCCCTGGGAGCCACATAGGTGCATGTAGTCAATGTAGCGTTGCTTAGGCAGCTGGCCAGAGAGGCCTTGTAGCTGTGACATAGCCCTGCTCATGCAGCCAAACACTACCGGTCCAGGCAGCCCCACAGCTGCAGTGCAGTGTCGTACAAGCAGTCAGCCCAAGTGACCACATAGCTGTGATGTAGTGTTGACCAAGTTCCCCCATCCAAGGTGCCTTGTAGCCGCAATACAGCGTCACTCAAGCGGCCGGTCCAGGCTGCACCATACAGCCCAAACAGCCAGACCATGCAGCCTCAGAGCCACGGTTAGAAAATCTTAGCTGATATCTCAGTGGATCGATAGCAAACTCCTTGGCCAGCAGGGAAACACTAACACATACACATGAACAATACAAAACAAAACAAAAGAAAACAAAAAACAATGTAAAGCAGCACGTACTGAAGGTATATATTTGAGGCTATCACCCCCGTGGCAAGACGGGCACCACCCAAGGGACAGTTTCGTTTCTGGGAAAGGAAAAAAATACATGTTTGCAATTTGTACATTTTTAATATAATCATCATCCTAATTGTAGTTAACCCTTTAAGTCCCAGGCTTACAATGCTTATTCTTGTTATTTTGTTAAGTCATAACAGAACTTCAAATTTCAAAAATGGTAATATTACATTCCATGCAGGTGGGTCAAGCTGGTCTATGCTGGTCTACTGTTAGTTTAGCTGGATACTCAGCATGGTCATGCTGCTTTACCAGCATACCAGCACCCAAAACAAAATATGCTGGTTTCGCTGGTGACCAGGTATTCTGGGAAGTTAATGGAGCAAGATTTTTTTTCATCCACCATTTAGCATTTTCAAATTCGGTAAAAAGGTAGAAATGGAGATGCCAACAACAACAATATGCTAATATGACAGCGATATCTTAAAACTTGAAGTGCTTGTGAGTCTCTGGACCCCCCCCCCCAAGCCCCCTTGTTAACTGTTCACTGCAGAACAGCCAGGCCTTTCCACTCCTCTCTCCTCACTATAGCTGAACTACATAAGAGCTCGATTAGCCCCTCTTCCTCTCACTCATCAATCTGACATGCAGAGAAAAGCCACTCATTTACTCAGACAGAGACTGACCCAGCGCTTCAGGACACATTCAAACATGCACAAGCCCATTACAGTGAGGAATGACCCCCCACACACACACACAAACAGAACACAGGTCATACCTGGGTCATCCTGCAGGCTGTGATTATGAGTGTGGACTGGACTTATAGACTTACATAAAAGATTATTGTCCAAAGCATTTGATGTTGGAGTGATGAGAGAAATGTGTGTGTGTGGGCGTGGGTGTGTGCAAGCCAACAATGACCAAAGAGGTCACAGAGCCTTTGTTTCAGTCCTGTTTTTGCCATATCCTAATCGACTAGCCATTTCCTCTTGGGGGAATCCCCCTTGCCATATAAAGGGCCGTTCCATTGTACTAGGCGGCCCTTTAGAGGAGAGATCGAGTCGATATAAATGTAGAACTCATCCATTGCATCTTTGTGCTGTAAGGTAATAGCGATCTTGAAAATACTAAACATTTCATAACTGTGCAAACAATACATGGTCACTTTGTTACGTTCAAACTGTGCTTTTTGTAACAAAGTTCTCCATCTGCTTGTTCTCCTTGTGCTTGACTACTGATCTTGTTTTGTTGCTTTACATTAACTAGTTAACAATCTAAGAGCAACACAAGTGGTGACAACATAAAACAATGTCCTCAGTTGTTTCTCTCAAATTTATTGTGGCCAGTTCCTACAGTTCCTATGCACTAGCTAGACTTTGTTGTGGCTAGATATGTGTTAGCATGTTTGAGTTGTGGCCAGTTCCCATGCCCTAGCTACATTTTGTTGTGGCTAATTATGATGCACTAGCTACATTTTGTTGTGGTTAATTATGATGCACTAGCTACATTTTGTTGTGGCTAATTATGATGCACTAGCTATATTTTGTTGTGGTTAATTATGATGCACTGGCTACATTTTGTTGTGGTTAATTATGATGCCCTAGCTACATTTTGTTGTGGTTAATTATGATGCACTAGCTACATTTTGTTGTGGCTAATTATGATGCACTAGCTACATTTTGTTGTGGTTAATTATGATGCACTAGCTACATTTTGTTGTGGTTAATTATGATGCACTAGCTACATTTTGTTGTGGTTAATTATGATGCACTGGCTACATTTTGTTGTGGTTAATTATGATGCACTAGCTACATTTTGTTGTGGTTAATTATCATGCCCTAGCTACATTTTGTTGTGGTTAATTATGATGCCCTAGCTACATTTTGTTGTGGTTAATTATGATGCACTAGCTACATTTTGTTGTGGTTAATTATGATGCACTAGCTACATTTTGTTGTGGCTAATTATGATGCACTAGCTACATTTTGTTGTGGTTAATTATGATGCACTGGCTACATTTTGTTGTGGTTAATTATGATGCCCTAGCTACATTTTGTTGTGGTTAATTATGATGCACTAGCTACATTTTGTTGTGGTTAATTATGATGCACTAGCTACATTTTGTTGTGGTTAATTATGATGCACTGGCTACATTTTGTTGTGGTTAATTATGATGCACTAGCTACATTTTGTTGTGGTTAATTATGATGCCCTAGCTACATTTTGTTGTGGTTAATTATGATGCACTAGCTACATTTTGTTGTGGTTAATTATGATGCACTAGCTACATTTTGTTGTGGTTAATTATGATGCACTGGCTACATTTTGTTGTGGTTAATTATGATGCACTAGCTACATTTTGTTGTGGCTAATTATCATGCACTAGCTACATTTTGTTGTGGTTAATTATGATGCACTAGCTACATTTTGTTGTGGTTAATTATGATGCACTAGCTACATTTTGTTGAGGTTAATTATGATGCACTAGCTACATTTTGTTGTGGTTAATTATGATGCACTAGCTACATGTTGTTGTGGCTAATTATGATGCACTAGCTACATTTTTTTGTGGCTAATTATGATGCACTAGCTACATTTTGTTGTGGCTAATTATGATGCACTAGCTACATTTTGTTGTGGTTAATTATGATGCACTAGCTACATTTTGTTGTGGTTAATTATGATGCACTGGCTACATTTTGTTGTGGTTAATTATCATGCCCTAGCTACATTTTGTTGTGGTTAATTATGATGCACTAGCTACATTTTGTTGTGGCTAATTATGATGCACTAGCTACATTTTGTTTTGGTTAATTATGATGCACTAGCTACATTTTGTTGTGGCTAATTATGATGCACTAGCTACATTTTGTTTTGGTTAATTATGATGCACTAGCTACATTTTGTTGTGGTTAATTATGATGCACTGGCTACATTTTGTTGTGGTTAATTATCATGCCCTAGCTACATTTTGTTGTGGTTAATTATGATGCACTAGCTACATTTTGTTGTGGCTAATTATGATGCACTAGCTACATTTTGTTGTGGTTAATTATGATGCACTAGCTACATTTTGTTGTGGTTAATTATGATGCACTAGCTACATTTTGTTGTGGTTAATTATGATGCACTGGCTACATTTTGTTGTGGTTAATTATGATGCACTAGCTACATTTTGTTGTGGCTAATTATCATGCACTAGCTACATTTTGTTGTGGTTAATTATGATGCACTAGCTACATTTTGTTGTGGTTAATTATGATGCACTAGCTACATTTTGTTGTGGTTAATTATGATGCACTAGCTACATTTTGTTGTGGTTAATTATGATGCACTAGCTACATGTTGTTGTGGCTAATTATGATGCACTAGCTACATTTTTTTGTGGCTAATTATGATGCACTAGCTACATTTTGTTGTGGCTAATTATGATGCACTAGCTACATTTTGTTTTGGTTAATTATGATGCACTAGCTACAGTTTGTTGTGGCTAATTATGATGCACTAGCTACATTTTGTTGTGGCTAATTATCATGCACTAGCTACATTTTGTTGTGGCTAATTATGATGCACTAGCTACATTTTGTTGTGGTTAATTATAATGCACTAGCTACATTTTGTTGTGGTTAATTATGATGCACTAGCTACATTTTGTTGTGGTTAATTATGATGCACTAGCTACATTTTGTTGTGGTTAATTATGATGCACTAGCTACATTTTGTTGTGGCTAATTATGATGCACTAGCTACATTTTGTTGTGGTTAATTATGATGCACTAGCTACATTTTGTTGTGGTTAATTATGATGCACTAGCTACATTTTGTTGTGGCTAATTATGATGCACTAGCTACATTTTGTTGTGGTTAATTATGATGCACTAGCTACATTTTGTTGTGGTTAATTATGATGCACTAGCTACATTTTGTTGTGGTTAATTATGATGCACTAGCTACATTTTGTTGTGGTTAATTATGATGCACTAGCTACATTTTGTTGTGGTTAATTATGATGCACTAGCTACATTTTGTTGTGGCTAATTATGATGCACTAGCTACATTTTGTTGTGGTTAATTATGATGCACTAGCTACATTTTGTTGTGGTTAATTATGATGCACTAGCTACATTTTGTTGTGGCTAATTATGATGCACTAGCTACATTTTGTTGTGGTTAATTATGATGCACTAGCTACATTTTGTTGTGGCTAATTATGATGCACTAGCTACATTTTGTTGTGGTTAATTATGATGCACTAGCTACATTTTGTTGTGGCTAATTATGATGCACTAGCTTGATTTTATTGTGACCAGTTTGCATGTGCTAGCTAGATTTTGTTGTGGCTAATTCCCATGTGCTAACTAGAATTTGTGGTGGCCAGTTCCCACTCAGTTTTGTTGTGACCAATTCACACATGACCCTAGGAAGCTGGGAGGTTAAGGGCCAGTTTTTGGAGCTGCTGCCAATGCAAAGTCATTGAACACACTTGGAATGGAATGTTGATCATTGCCTGACAGCAAATTACAAACGTCCCTAAATGCCGCTTAAAGGCAGAGTGAAGGAAAACCTCTGATAAAACACAGAACAAGCATGCAGTGAGAATGGCAATAGCAGGATAATTAGTCTAAGACACAGGTTCCTGGCCCTGATCCTGGAGACCCCCTGCTTTGTACAATTTAGTGTTGTTCTGCTCTGAAACACAACCACTTCAAGTAATAGAGGGCTTGGTAATGAGCTGATTAGTTGGATCAGCTGTGTTGGGAGCAGAGGAAGCACTAAAACGTGCAGGGCAGGGGGTCCTCCTGGACTAGGGTTTGGGAACCACGGTCTAAGAGATATGAAAAGGAGTTACGATCTGACCAGGTCAAGATAAGACTTTTCCAAAATTCATTCACAGGAAAAAATCTTATTTTAGTTTAGGGATTCTATCTGATCTAAGATTATATCTGTACATTTTATCTCAAGTTAGGAAAATCTAAACTGCTTGATCGAGGTTGACAGTCAATTGTTACGTCTGTTACCAAGCAACCAACGAAATGGGCACACCTGAAACGTAAAACATGTAATCAAAATATTGTTAAAAATCAGTTAAGTCAGTAAGCTAGACACTTTAGCCAACAGTGCTAATGCTACTCCTCCTAATAAACAGCCACCTCATTGTTCACCGCCATCACTGTAATATTGTATCAAATGTTTTCATCAACATTTACACATGAAGGTCATGAAAGGGAGCAATGAAGACTGTGTCTAGGCTAGTCATGAAATATTCTGCCAATCACAGTTGTCTAAAAATGATAGAAGCAGGTTGTTAAAACAGAAACTAAGACATTGTTTAGTGTTGTCCTAAAGTTAGGAGAGTATTTAGGACATTTTGTCTAATTAGGATGCTTCTGTAATGTCTTATCTGGATTTACCATTATAAATTTAGGAATTGTTGTTCTGTAATAACTACTGTCCTAAATTCAGGTTTCATAGTTAGGATGTTTCTGTAATGCAGCTGGACGGTGGTGCTCTGACATCATTCTTTGAGCTGGAAACATTTTAGATTAAACTATGTGTAAGACCACACTTACAGCTAGCACACTAATTTTAAAGGGACATTGGACATGCGACGTCTAAATAACATTACAGAACAATGTTAGGTTCACTTAGGCTGCGTTTACATAGCAGGTAATGTGACTCAGATGTGTCAGCTGTGTGGCATTGTGAACAACAAAAAACGCATTGAATCTGATATTTTCAATTCCGATTTGAGACGCTTTTATATGTGGTACTGAAATCTGATACATATCTGATCTGCAGCAATGCGACTCAGTCTGAACAGCCAGATCAGACTTCATACGACTTTTACGTCTGTCCAGCTCGACATTTGTCATAATTTTGCACTGCTGAAACATTCAGTATGATGTTTCTACACAAAAATTAGAAGAAACTCATCGCAATCGCTCAGCATTTAAAGAGGTTTTGAACGAAGCGGTCTGGGGACACAAACTAAAGAAGTGACCGTGCCTGAATAACACGCCCTTTTTACAGCCAACTCGAGTATATTCTGGCTGATGAGTCCAGCTGTCAACCATTGAAACTTCATAATCGCTCCTGTGGTGCTGGCGAAGATGAAACTAAACCCTCCGGGAGCGACAGGCGTTCGCTGGCCGTCATGATTGTTCACCTCTGGATGAGCCACATGAAGCATTGTTCTTCTGCGCATGTGGGGCGGTTTAGGAGCTGCTCTGTTCAGACGGATGACTCATACAGATCACATTTAAAGGACAATGTGAACAGCCAAACCAAAAAATCAGATTTGATGAGAAAATCAGATTCGGGCCTCTTTTACCTGCTGTGTAAACGTAGCGTTAGTTTGCTAACTAAGCTTTTCTAATGTAGCTTAGTTAAACCGGAATTGTACAGCATGTGATTCAAATGTGTGTACAGAAAAATATTACTGCACTCACACACATACTGTTCTTTATGCAGAATGCTTGTGTAAATATAATGACTTGTTAGCTTTAGCATTAGCTCATCTGAAGAGACCTAGTTTTGAGAATCCTGTTTTTGCTTTAACTTGACCCACATTGATGGTTTGTTTGCACCGAACGCCTGGGAATGTCTGTTTTTAGACATGAAACATTAATAATAATAAAATGCTTATAACAAAAGGGCTTAAAAAAGACTTCTTTGTGCGCTTATACATGTTTGACTGTGCTATTGAACTCTTTAAGTGCTGCTAGGTATCCTGACCTGAAAGTTTGATAGGTGTAGCAACAGTAACTAAGGTAGATGGGACTCTTGCAGATGGTCAGTTAGTTCAACAAGGCTAGCTTAGCCAAGGGCATCAATACTGGAAAATCCCTTCCTTGTGATCCCCGTCTCCTCTTGTCTTGTGTGTAGCTACTTAGGTAACCTAGGTGCTCTGTACTTCCGAGTCATGAGAGGAAGTTGATGATGGCTTGTTAAGCACAATATTGCAACTCAGGCTGAGACTTTATCAGGCTGGCCAGCAGCTCATTTGCACTACCACTCTCTCCGTTTGTAAGTGATGTCCTTTGAGGAAGCTTTCCAGAACCTGTGCACATTACGCCACGAGTGTAAAAATATTAATGCTTCCTGTTGTGCTGAGTGGGGATGTGTGAGCTTCCTGACATTTCCCTCATGGATTGAACTTCACAACAGCTGCCCAAACTGCAGGGAAGCCCACAGTCCACTGCCCATCAACATCTTCAAAGAAAACCTTTACTATAGCCTTCACGCACTCAAGGTTAACCTCTCTCTCCCTCTCTCTCTCTCCCTCTCTCTCTCTGGGTGGTTTGAGTAGCTCTAATGATGCTGATTGCTGTGATTAGTCCAGGCTCCCCTGGGCCTCCTCTCCACTTCAGACCTCCACAGGAAGTCACGCTGGCCACTGGCGATCCGTCTTCCTGTTCCTTCTGTCTGCACTCTCTCACACACACGCAGCTGCTCCGGGCTCTTACACACACTTCCTTAACCCCCCTCTCTGCTTGAGAAACCATGAATGAGTCAAAAATTCTGAATTAAACTGAAATTCCTACATTTTATTTAAATGTTTCTCTCGGTGCAGATTCTAAAATTCATACCACAGTGTTATGGTTATGGTTTTGTCATTTCCTGAGGTTCAGATTCAAAGCTGTTGACTCAAACTGCAAGTCAAATAAATATAATTCATTCATGTTATTTATGACTATGTAATTACTTAATAAATGATAATAACCATGTAATGTAAGTCAAATGGACAGTAAAATGATACATAATAATACACTAGTATTAGATTATATGGAAAAAAACTAGCTTAGAGAGCATCTTTATATTTGTTTAATGATTAATAATCTTATAAAGTTTGTTTCATTAAAAGTGTGAAAGCAACTGCTTAAACTATATGCATGTTATCATTCATCAACTACTATGATAATGTGTAAGTTATGTAGAGTTTGCACTCTAAGGGATGGATTAAGCCTAGTCCTGGGCTACACAGCACTCTGAATGGAGATTCTCAATTGAAAGGAATATGGACAAGGCTTTACTGTCCAGGAAATTGACCCTAAAAATTTAAGGTTAAATCAAATGGATGAGAAAGAAAAGTGGGCCTTCTCATCACAGAGCTAAATATTTTTTAATACACACACACACACACACACACACACACACACACACACACACACCTACACGCACACACACATTTTCTAAGCCGCTTCTCCCTCAGGGTCGCGGGGGGTGCTGGAGCCTATCCCAGCGGTCACTGGGCTGAAGGCAGGATACACCCCGGACAGGTTGCCAGTCCGTTGCAGGGCAGACAGACAGATACACACAATCACTCACACACTCACAACTAGTGGAGGTAAAAGTTCTAAACCGGGATACACGTTTTCTTTTTCAATAACATTTAGCACCCAATAAAAGTTGTATATTTCTTACATAAAACTATTTTCTTATGATATCTAATGCTTTAAATGACAACACTGAAACAAAAACAGACTGTATTATTAAGAGAAATTACACATGTTGACACTTTTAAGTACAGAATCACAAATACAGGTGGTGAATCTGGACTGCCTGTTTGGCTAAGTGCTGCTGCACACTGACAGAGAATCCTTTTGTCTGTTTCTGAAATACTTGTCGCTGCTGTCTGAGGAAAACCTCGCATCTCCATATCTGTTGTTTTTCGGTTTTTGCCCTAATGTAAAAATGCCTGTTTCCCTTTTCATTATGTGTAAATTTCACGATGACTACCTAAAAGAAATGACCCAAAATGACTTGGAAAAATATCTAGTTCCATTGACTTACACTAAAAGTATAGTATGTTTTTCCCTTCTCCTGTAAAATTACAAGGTTTTGTTCCGACAGCAGCAATATGCTTTCTTATGCAGTTACCCAGTTTTACCTTGTCATGACAACACAATAAGTGTGTCATTAATATTTTCAATAATACAAACTAAAAACAAATCGAGCAGGATATGTGTCCACCCCCACCCCCATGAATTTTAATTCTACTTACTTATTTAAGTATTCAAATTTTATTAAGTGTTTAACCAGTTAAACTGCAGACATATTACAGTGATTACTATGAATCATTCAAGAAATACAAGGTAATCAATTCACATGTTCTATATGGAACTGAGAGATGGAACTGAGGTAGGGAGGTTGAGGTTGGGGCCACACAGAGACGTTTAGAAGTTTAATGTTTAATGAAAGTATGAGACATAGTAGTAAAATTGATTGTCCAAGAGTTAAATGTTTCTTCATGATTCTGTTGCATCACAGCGGAAAAGTAGTACATATAAGGAAAAGTGGAACTGTTCATTGGGATCCACTGTGTGTGTGTGTGTGTGTGTGTGTGCGTGTGTTCTTGTTTACTGCATGGTCAGGTTTATCAGTGCATCAAGCGGTCAGCTCTTTGATTTAGCCTGGGTAAAGAAGGCCCCATGTGTACATTCAGTCTGAAAATAGAATCTCTGATCTTATGTCAGCATTAGAGATGGGCATGAATGCTAACAGTGTTCTAGTGATAGTGCTCTTTACTCTCATTTAGCATGATGCTGTAGGCAATGTCCTGATTTGATCTGATGTACCAGCACACACTGTATGCCTGTAGAGACGTATGTTTGCGCATATTCTCATCTCATCCAGCGTTATAAGGGAAGACTTACTGCTGTTGTTTTGGAGCACCAAGTGCTGAACTCTTGTTATTGAGAAGAACAAGTGAAAAAGCTGGCTAGTAAAGAAAAGCATATATAGACTGCTGATAAATTAAGGGGAAAACAGCATGAACTGTCCTTGGAACGTGCTTGGTCGTCACACTCTCATCAGAAATGTTTCCTCATAGGAGAAAGGTGGTCAGTCAAGTGGACAGAGACACTGGATCCCCTCGCTGCTGCGGTCAAGCATTCAGGCTCTTTGTGTTTTCTGTACATGCACTCGCCCACTTGTGGACACGATGGTGGAGGATGACTCATCTCTGTAGGGCAGTATGGATGCTTTTATACCACTCAGCTCTGAGATGGAAAGAAAGAAAGATGAATGGAACAACAAGAAAGTGTGAGCAGAAAAAAGAATTGAGAGAGAAATAAAGAGAAACGAGAAAGAGAATAAAGAGAGAGACAATTGAACAGAAAGCAAGAGTGAAAAACAGAAACGGTGAGAGGGATAGAGAGAGAGAGAGAGAGAGAGAGAGAGAGAGAGCAAGAGAGAGAGAGAGAAAGAGAGACAGAAAAAGAATCAGAGAGAGAGAGAGAGGGTGAAAAAGAGTCAGAAAAAGAAAGAAAGTAACAGATACAGAGTGACAATCAGACAGAAAGTGAGAGAGATAAAGAGAGAGAGATACAGAGAAAGAGGGAGTGAGATAAAGAGAGAAAGAGGGAGAGAGATAAAGAGAGAGGAGAGAAAGAGGGAGTGAGAAGAGAGAGAAAGAGGGAGTGAGGTAAAGAGGGAGAGAGAGAGAGGGTTCTGTGAATGCTCAGAGAGGGATAAATGGTCAGTAGCCGTGCGGAAATGACTGCAGCTCCGAGGAATTTCCGATTTAATTGATTTGAGGATCACATGACGATGAAGAGTGAGACAGCGCCAAGATGAAGGGCGATCGATGACCTCTGAGGGGTTAAAGGTCACAAGCCTGCAGGCTACTGCGGCCCCTCACACACACAAAGGAGAGGGTTCAGTGGAGGGCTTAGACTGTGTGTTTGGAAAGACTCAGAAGTCAGGCTAACATTTGCCCGTGGGGTGTGTACACGGGGTTCAGAGCCCAGACTGCTGTGTTGATCTGAGCAGGTTCTGTGTGTTTGGCCTGGTGTGAGTGTTTGTTTGCCTTCAATCTTTTAGCTAGTTTGTTGTTGTTTGTTTATTATTGTTATTATTATTCATCGTTTTCATTTCTTGAAGGGCTATTTATTTACCAATATAGTTCAGCGAAAAGTCCAATTTATACAATTCTCTCCTTACCTCCGATGTAATTGATCAGCCAAGACCTTGTTGTCTGGAGTTTGCTTTTTTAGTTTTGTGCTGGAGTTTTGGAGGCTAATGTTGCTAACAAGTAGTCAACAATTAGCATCATTGTAAATTCATCTTGAATCATCACACTTTGCTCCAAACTGGGTTATGTGGTTAATGACATACTGTCATTCTCAGGTGTGCTTCATTCCTCGTTGTTTATGCAGTAGAGCAATTAAAACACATGCATATGCAGATTTAGCCATGAACATGTGACGCCCTCCTTCATTTCTGATTGGACAGGAAACAGACCTGCAGAGAGATAGCAGTTGTGTTGTGCTGCTCTGTGACAGGTCATATTGTTTAAATATATATGTGTGTGTGTGTGTGTGTGTGTGTGTGTGTGTGTGTGTGTGTGTGTGTGTGTGTGTGTGTGTGTTTGTGTGCTGGTGACACGGGTCATCGGAAGCTGTCCATGTCTGTCATCGTCTGCCATCGTCTCTGCCCCCTGAGTGAGAGAGCTCAGCCTGTCTGGACAGACGGAGCGGCTTGTCGTGTCTGGCAGGTTTTACACGCAGGTGAACCCAAAGAACCTCTCTCTCTCTCTCTCTCTCTCTGTTTCTTTCACTGTTCTCCCCCTCTCTCTCTGTTTCTTTCTTTCTCTCTCTCTCCCCCCTCTCTCTCTCCATCACTCTTTTTCTATCTCCGTTTATTCTTCATTCTGTCTCTCCCTTCTCCCTTCTCCCATTCTCTCTTTTTCAATTTAATTCAATTAAAGATTTTATCTTTTTATTCTTTCTTTCTCAATTTATCCTGCCTTTTCTGTTTTTCTTTCCTTTCTTTTGTATTATTTTATCTTTCTTTTTCTATCTATTTTTCTCTCACTATCTCTGTCTGTCACTCCCTTCCTCTCTCTTTCTTTATTTGTCTTTCTTTGTCTCTCCCTCAATAGCCTTCTCTCTCTCTCTCTCTCTCTCTCTCTCTCTATATATATATATATATATATATATATATATATATAGTATCTCTTTCTCTTCTTCTTTACAACACCTAAAAAAGAAACACCTTTTTAGTCAGACACCTCTTTATCCTTCCTTTCTCTCTCTCTATCTGTCTGTTTTCACCTTCTCTCTGTCTCTGTGTTAGTCACAGCAACCCTCGCTCATGTTCCCTGTTAAGTAATCCAGCCCACCTGCCCACTACTCAGTATAGTACAGCAGGGTAACTGCAGATATGCCCATTTGTTTAACTTCTTAAATGTCCAGAGCTCCCCAGCAGGCCTAACGTTTTATTGCTATACACTTCTCTAACCTAAGTACAACCCAGTCCCTGTCGTTACTAAATAATATGCATCATTATATAATAGGTTTGGGATCTTAAGGGGTTAAATGGCACAAGTCATGGAAATGTCTGATTTTGTTGAATAAAAGACTTTGTCCAACAGTACATAAGGTTCATATGAACAGCTAAAGCTTTGCTAAGCTGCAAAAATGGCCATTTTGAATTCACTGTTTTTGTGAAATCACATTAAGAGGAGCGTTTTAGCCTGGATCACTTTGACGCAAATACAGAGCCAATCAGAATGGAGCTCCTTTACATACAAAGTCTTAAAGCCACAATAACAAAACCAGCCTGTTCAATTCCAAGGGATGAAGAGAGGCTGAAAATGCTCATGTAAAATAATTTATGACTGTTTTTTAAAAACCTACATTAATGTAATAGGTGGACCACAGGGAAGGCAAAATGTAGGATATGGACTAAGCACTGTTAAATTTGTCCCCTGGAATGCAGCTCAGAATGTGTGAGTAGATGTCTGTGTCTGATGTGTCTGAGTCAGTGCAGCTTTAATCTCACTGCAGTAAAATGACTCATATTAAATGAATTCCCACCCACTAAATTTGATTATGCTTAATTATATGGTGGATAAACTTACAGTAATAACATGAACAACAGGAAAAAAGGGATATATTGAATTAACTGTATTCAAATGTGTTTGCACATGAATCAAATCTATCAAATCAACACAGATTTGTCCTCCAGTTTACTTACTTTCGGTTAGAATTATGCTGATGAAGTGATGTACAGCTTTCTAAACTTTTGCCTGCCAGAAATGTATTGATGTAAATACCAAAAAATCACTTCAGTGCATGTATAAGATACTAATTGGATCATTTTACTGCATTGGTTATTCAGAGCTAAAAAAAAAAAAAAAACATTTCAGACTTTTAATTAATTTGGACTTTAGACTAAAATCCGAAGACTAAAGTCCTAAAGAATAAAAAATAGCAAACACAACAGCAAAACAAATAGCTGTTGTACACACATAAAGTCATAATGAATATCATCAAACACAAAAAAGGTACTTAATAGCAAAAAATATGTGTTTCGGTAGTGACAATTCTCAATGTTACACACTGATTTTCAGACTTTGGCACACAAACAATGGGATCTAACTGCTCACTATGTGGCCATGAGGGACAGGGATGCAGCCTCACTTCTTGCTCTAAAACGCAGAGGTGTGGCTAAAGTTAGGCTCCGCCTATGGATAAAACTCTTCACATTTTGGTATTGACATGAAAATGTGGGACGGCATATTTTGATTTTTTTTCTCATCCATCCATTTTCCAAGCCGCTTCTCCATCAGGGTCATGGGGGGGTGCTGGAGCCTATCCCAGCAGCCATCGGGCGAAAAGCAGGTTTTTTTTTTTATTGAAATTTAAAAATTAAACTTATGATTTAAAAGAAATAAAAAAAGAAACTTATTATTATAAGTTGAAATTTAGGGGTTACAGATAACATCATGTCTGATGTCATAGCAGCTTATGTCACATACTTTTATGTCACATATTTATGTCACATTTTTGTTAACAATAGAGGTTCACTACTGATCCACTGTACTTAACCTTGTTAAGTACTTAGCAAAGTTACTTACTTGCTTGTTAATTGTCTTCTTGCTACTTCTTCTCTTTTTTGTTGCTGTCCCTTTGCTGCTGTAACACTGAGAATTTCCCCATTGTGGGACTAATAAAGGGCTATCTTGTCTTATCAATATTGGTAAAATTGTTACATTACTGAACAGAATCTGTCATGACAGCATATAACATCTGTTGTTGTGACACGTTTATGGCATGCTCACGTCAGCATTATCAGGGTGTGCTGTGTCACTATTCATGATAATGTAAGCTCTTATAATTAACACAACCGGCAGGGAGTGAGCACAGCTCTGTGTGCAGGCATCCAGAAGTTAATTTGCATGTTGCTTATCTTAATGAGAGTCAAATGGAGGCAGACAAAAGCCATTGTGAGGCTAATCTTTAACGCTTTCAACAGAAACTCAACTACCCGAGTTCATGAAACTCTCCACTGCTTCTATCACACCACCACTATACATTTGTCAGTGACAGTCTTCTCTGTCACACATGCCCTTGATTTTTACTGGGACCACCAAACTGTCCCCATCAGATTGAAGCTTTCATCTTTGAGAGAGGAGAGAAAATCAAGCTCCTCTGCTGATTCAGATTTGAGCAAATACACAAATGTTTCTGTCCACATGTCAACAGAATTCTTAAAAGATGTGAACGCTGGACAATAGTCAAGTGACTATTATTAAAACTTTATTTTGGACGTGTTCTGAAAAGAGACGTTCCATTCGAAATGGCAGTACAGAAAACAACTTGATGGCACTTACTAACTTATTTAAAGTTCAAAAAGCTCTAATTTTGAGGCAGTAACTACCCTTTTTAGGTAAAAACCCCCATTTTTTTACAATGCATCCTTTCAATGTAAGAAGACAGCTGAAAGCTATAAGTCCACCAGATTCCTACTCATAAGTTCACAGAGTTTTTTACTTTTAACGTAACAGGTTTACTTTACTTAATTTTTAAGTTAAAACATAGAATCATTAAGGAAAATGTCATTAAAGAAAATGTGTATGGAGTGACCACCCCAGAGTCCAACATCATTAAATGTGTTTGGGATAACAGCCAAGTTCCAAGACTGAACTTTGGAGGTGTGGAACAATATCCCTGCAGATTGAAAAACTAAATATTCTTCTATAAATTTCTCATCGTATTTAGTTGTTCGAGGCTTTTCTGCTACTTTTCCTCACGCCAGAAAATGAATAACTTACACTTTATGTTAGTTTTGACTGGATATCAGATAAATGAAGGGTGGTTTCATGACTTTTGCGCAGTACTGTAGCTTTTATTAAAGCACTTTGAAAAATCAGGGAATCAGGGCCTTTTGTTGGTGCTCACTCATTTTTCTGAAATTTGAATGGACAAACACACACACACACACACACATGCCCTATAGAGTCTGGAGTTCTGTGGACGGATGTGCGGGTGTTGGACTCCGGAGTGAAGAGTGGGCGGGGGGTGCTGGGGGGGGGGGGTGCTGGAAGGTGTCAATCAGTGCAGATATGAGCAGCGCACTCTAATGATAGATAACCACACATACCCACACATAGCGCTCTCTCTCTCACACACACACCTAGATCATTCCATTTACGCTCAGAGTGTTGTTACGTGAACTCGGCTGCATAACATTGGCATAAGCATGCCATAAACATTTCACAGCATGTGCCATGAGCTGACAGATCATGTCCTGTAATATCACTGTCATGTTACCATTACTGTTAATTGTCATAATGTGTCATAATGTTTATTGTTATGATGGCTAACTATAGTCTTTTAACTGTCAAAGCACTGTGAAATTTAAGGTAAGGTAAAATATATGTGAAATTTGCATATTGCACATCAGAATGAATAGTTGAAGCAGTGAAACTCTTGAATTACAGAAAATAGCAACATTTCTAAGAAATTACTGCAATTTTACAGATTTTTCCCTCATTCATGAAACATATTTTTACTCTTACATACCAGCACCACTGCCATGATGTAGCGGGACTCAAATAAAGTGTTGCTCACTAGCTCTCTCGTCTGCTCCTCTTTTCTCCTGTTCTTTTTCTTTTCCTTTTTTATTCCCCGCTTCCCTTTCTTTCCCATCACTGATAAGGATATGATGGGGGCAAGATTGGGCACGTTAGCAGGAAGCACTTTACATCTGTGTCCGGACTGTTCTTACTCTCTCTCTCTCTCTCCCCTCCCCAATTTCCCCCCAGCTCTTTCTGCTCTCTCTCTCTCGCTCCTCTTCTCTCTCTCTCTCTCTAACTCAGTTCCTGCCTCTCTTTCTCCTTTTCTGTCTATCTCTACTCTAAATCTTTTCCCTTCTCTAAGTCCTTCTCTTTCTTTCTCTCTCTCTCTCCCTCTCGCTCTGTTCTTGTATAGTATAGTATTCCTACATACTGTATGAGATCAAGTTCAGCTTGTTAACCCCTTGTTAACACTAGGCTCAGTGTCTCTAACTTTCTCCCTGCCTCTATCTCTACTTTGAAGAATATAACTTATAAAACATTATTTACCACATAATTCAATATGTCTTTCTTCAATATTTGTCTGCAAAGTAGAAAATAATAAAAATAAAAAACTATAAAAACATTGAATGAAACTTTTGACGGGTACTATATATTCACATGCATATATTACAGAGACACAGTCTAAACTAAACCACTTTTATTAGCGTGTGTGTGACAAATTGCTCTGTATTAGAGAGGCTGTTAAATGTGGAATGTTTGTTGCTGATTTTTGTATAGAACTCTTTACGGATCTGAATTTCAGGTATTCTGTCAGGAAGTGCAGCTCTGTCTGATTTATTCAGTTGGCCCTGCTGGCTTGTTCTTTTTTCCTGTGGCAGCCAGGATCTCCTGTCCTTGCCGGTCTCTACAGCTAGACTGTGCTGACTGTCTGTACCTCATCTGGGTGGGTCTCAGTTTCACATCAGTCATGGTGCTCATGTACTCTGCCACATTATTATCTGTTGCCCACAGCTAAATTAAGCATTTGGGACAAGCTGAAGGCAACAGCTATCACACTGGGATGTGCAGCACTGTGCGGTAGACAGTACAAAGAGCAACTATAGCACATAGAATGTACTGCAGTAAGTGCACGGATAAACAATCTATAGATTAGGCAAAAAACATTCAACATTGCTTAATGAATTTATGACTTTTGGTGTTAGCTATCTTTTAAATTAGCTTTACAAATAGCTGTAGTAGAGGTACAACAGTAAATAGGTTCCAACAGGCAAGTAACATCTGCTGAACCTGTTTAAAAACCTTAAACCTTTCCTGGTGTAAATGTCAAGTCACATAATTCCAAACGTCAACCTTTTTGGTCTCCTTCTATGCTTAAGTTTAATGCTTAATGCTGAGTGGTGCTTAGGAAAACTGGGCAGTGCAGGAAGTCACATAGTGATGACATGTGTCCACAGCAAATGTTGACAGCAATTTTTTCCCACTTGTTAAAAACAACGGTTTTGGATCTTTTCTGTCTCCCTATCCGCCCATTATGGAGAGGAATTTGTGCCAGACTGAAAAGCAATCACTAGAGTGGAAAAGTGTAAAATGCATGCACATTTCCAGAGGTTTCCGCAGTGACGTGGAATGCCAAAATAACAACAAACCTCATAATGCACTGTTTTTCCATCGCTTAACTTCTTAACTGAAAAACATTTAAAAAATAAAATGCTGAATTTGTGTCACAGCTGAATAAAATTTGCTTTGTAATAATATAATAAATGCATGTCTATGGCTTCCCACTGTGTATTGAGTATTCCCATTATTTAAAACAATGTTAATGGATTTTCTACTTTTATCTATCTATCTATCTATCTATCTATCTATCTATCTATCTATCTATCTATCTATCTATCTATCTATCTATCTATCTATCTATCTATCTGTCTGTCTTCTTTTCTTTCTGTTCTTCTGTGTCTCATTCTCTCTTCATTCATTCTTTTCCCTTTTCTCTTTCTCTTCCCTTCTCTCTCCTTGCTTTTTACTTGTCTCTCTTTCTCTCTTTCTCAACCTCTCTTGCTAACCCCCCTTCTCTTTCTTTTGTTTCTTTTCTCTCTTTCTCAATCTCCTTCTCAACCTCTCTCTTGCTAACCCCCCTTCTCTTTCTTATGTTTCTTTTCTCTCTTTCTCAATTTTTTACTCTCCCTCTCTTTCTCTCTGTCTCTCTCTCTATCTCCATCTACTCTTTCTCTTTCTCTCATTCCAAAAAGGTGTTGATGTTGCCGTCAATGCTGAAATGCAGAAGGGAACGGCTGCACACACACACACACACACACACACACACACACACAGACACACACACACACACACACACACACACACACACACACACACACACACACACACACACACACACACTCTGACTAATGGGGGTGCTGAAACATATTAACCATCTCGTTCTTTGTGGTGCTGCAAATGTTTAGTCACCTAATGACCCACACAGATCCAAACAAACAGGGAGAGAGAGATAAAAAAGAGATGGTAGGGGGAGTATGGTGATGGGGGTAGTGAGGAGGATGGAGGAGAGAGAAAGAGCGCTGCAGAGCGAGTCCGTCCTGACCTCGGAGCTCAGGTCCTTGGGTTCATTCGGAGGTGCCTGGAACACGGACTCTGTTGAGGAAATGAAAACAGAATGTTGCCTTATTGGCTCCTTAAATCAACAGTTCAGCCTTTCAGTAATTAAACGTCATTACAGGGTCTGTTTCCTGCTGTTTGAGAAAAACTACAGAGCTTCTGCTTCCATTCATTATTCTTAACCCTCTGAAGTCTGGAGTCATTACTGATTTGCCCTGCGATTTAAATGTAATTAATTACAGAATTAATTACATTGTTATGCAGTTATTCACATTTACATTCAATTTACGTTCTAAATAGACAGGTTCCAGTCTGGACTTCTGACTTTTTTATTAGTTTTAATGTTGACAAAAAACAAGGAAAATACTTATTTTTCAAAATAAAACCATGAACCTTTCTTCAAATATAAGTTATCTTCTTTTCTACTTACAAACTAATGAAGAATTCGTTCATTTGTTCCAAGCATTTAAAATAATGAGGTGCAAGGGGACCCAGAAGTAATATGCCACTTAGGGTCTCCACTGTTCAGAAATGACGCTGTCTGACCACAGGCTTATTTTCCAGCTATTTGTCTAAAAAGGCACATAAGCTACATTCTTGTATGTACTTTATTCTTCCTTTTAAGATCTTTTTATAACATTTGTATGGTTAATATTTCAATAACAATCATCATTCACTAACATGTCTTCACCTTCCAGCCTCTCTTTATCCCTTAAAATTAATGGAGCAATATTTAAGATACCCCACCATGTTAAATTCATACTCCACATTCCAAATAAATAAGGGGCAACATCACCAGAAGGCTGTGGTGCCCATCCCTATCAAGTGAAATAAGAAAATCCACAGTTCCTCCCTTCCCTCTTCACTGCTCCCTCTTCACTACTCCCCTCTTTACCAGTCTAGAAGAAATGCTGCAAGTTTAAACTTCATTTCTTCTTTAACATGGCAACAAAACTGCTATTTTTTGCTATTCTGTTTATAATTTTTGTGCTTTTAACATGCTGTTTTTGTTACTCTGTCTTTAAGACTGCTACAACACAAATGAGCTTTATTGCCTGTATTACCCTCATTTAAAAAGCACTTAGAGCTGAAACTGCCCTTATAACCTCAGTGTGAACTGGCAGAAATAGGTGAACATATGTAAATGTGTTGACTCTCATGACAAACAATGAATTCAAAGGCTTATTTTTGCTGTTTACTTTCCATATATGGACTAGATGGCCTGGGGAGTGAATGGCACCTCTTGAAACTCAAACTATTTTATTAAAAACTAAAAAAGAGAGAAAGTCAGTTTCCCATGAAATGGAGTTATTTTCAGTAACAACATCAAATAGGTCCACTACTATGAAACAATGTAGAGTTCTGTAGTTATGAGGCTGAGAAACTGATGTGCCACCCTCATCCAGATCCTTAGAGTTTTAACCTAAACAGTGCAGGCATCTTCTTCAGGATGCTAAAAAGGTAGATAAACAGTGACAATGAATTCATCTTGCAGTAAGCTGAAAAAGAGGAACTGTTTGTTGGCTTCAAAGATCACAGATACTCAGTAACATGGTGACACGCTTGCGGTGAGCTTATCTCCGTATCATCCTTATCACTCCAAACATGATCTCCTGAACTCCAGCATCAAAAGGGTGTTATTTTTCTGTGGCAGATCTTTCGTAACTCTTATCAAGTCACTCTGATGTCCGAAACTAACAGCAGCTTGATCAAACCACCGGCCGTGCCGTCCTCGTTTTGATCCAGAATGTGAGGACTGCTCCCATCAGAAGACACTTTAGTAGTGATTCCTTTTAGCTGTAGATGTAATACTGGATTATAATTGGAGTATAATGTAATTACGTACTCATATGAAAATCATTTTTTATAGTGTTCAATAGGGCCAACTGCCTGACCATTTCATGATGAATGGAAAAAACTCATTTTACACTTCCTTACATCAAAATATAGTTAATAAAGTTGTGACAAAACAGTATAATATACACTGATCAGCCATGACTTTAAAACCACCTCATTGTATCTGCACTTATTGTCCATTTTACCAGCTCTACTTACCACATAAGAGCAATTTATAGTCCACTTGTTTCTTTGTTTACTTTGTTAGGCTCCTTTCACCCTGTTCAGTGGTCAGGAACCCTACAGGACCACCACAAAGCAGGTATTATTTGGGTGGTGGATCATTCACAGCACTGCTGTGTCTGATCCACTCACACCAGCACAACGCACACTAATATCTGCTCTGTCGTGCTAGGGGGCCAACACGGTATGAAAATAGGCACATGGACTACAGTCTGTAATTGCAGAAATACAAAGTGCTCTTGTATTATAAGTGGAGCTGATAAAATGGACAGAGAGTGTAGATACAAGGAGATGGGTTTTAAAGCTATGGCTGATCGCTGTATAGGGGACTGTTGGATTATGTGAATTCTTGACATTGTTGCTTTCATTTGAAAACACTAGCTGCACTTCATATAAGTGAACATAACAAGATGAATGGACCAATCGTAACAATCCAAATGAACATATATTCAGGGGCAGATGACATTACATTTTTCTTGTATTTTATTTTTTTTTCATTTTGAATGTTATTGTGATTTTATACACCAAAATAGTCATAATTTATTTTTCCATGCCCATTTTCCAGCCTCGCTTTATTCTGTAGAAACCAAGAGGCTGTTTTTGAAACAGTTTCTTTCAGGCTGATATACATAAGCTCTGTTCTGATTGGTTGCTTTGTATAGTGCCTTGCTGAAAAGACAGTCCAGGTTAAAAACACTCCTAATAAATGGGTGGGGCTAAACTGCTTTCTTTCTTTTTGGTTTTCATGACATCACAGAATCAGTTATTTCAAATCAGTTTCCATATATGGGCCCTATGGACATGGGATGTAACAGTGTTTTTTGCATCTTTGAATGTTTATGCACGGCATCAATCTTATTTATTTAAAAAATGTAACTGCATTTTTCCATGTCATTCTTGGATAAAGTTACCATTCAGAGACACAAGGGTTTTGTTACGATGGTGGAAATATGTCCCGTATGGAACAAATATAAGATGTCATGTTCAGATAAGGTATAAAAATGAACCCTGTCAAAGCATTTGCCTCATCATTAGCAGATTATGAGTATAATCGCCAGTTATGCCACAGCCATCCATATCTGGGAGTCCAAGAACGAAATCCAGTTACATTAACGGCCATTATAAAACAGCACAATCTGTTTGGTTTAGAAGTGCTGTTACCAAAAAGGAAATCAGGGTTTTTTTTTACAATAGCTGTAAGGAATGACTCGCATGGTGCTGCAGCTAACCTCAAAGTTAGATAACCTCTACAGATAATATTTGGTCAGATTCTGAAGAAGGTTGTGACAGCAGGCCTACATCTAATTCCAAATGTGTCTTTGTCCCTAATCAAGCTTTTCAGTAGCAGCTGTGACAATGAAACAAACTGGAATTAACCAGAAATGGATAAAATAGAATTCAGCAAACAATACAAGCTGTGAAGTGCCTTGCAGACTGACTGGAAGCCATATTCAGGTTAATCTGGATTTGAAGAAGCTGTAATTAACCTGATATTGTGACAGTTTTATGGCAATCCATAATGCAAAAGGCTTTTTTGGTGGAAGCATTTTCCAACATTAATAGCACATGGTAAGCATGGCACTTAATGTTTTTGTGTATTTTGCAGAATGTTTTAATAAAAGCAATAGAATGCTTAAAGGTGGTTCTGAATGTGGGCGGCACGGTGGCGTGGTGGGTGGTGCTGTCGCCTCAGAGCGAGGAGGGCCTGGGTTCGATTCCCCGGCCGGGAGACCAGGGTCCTCTCTGTGTGGAGTTTGCATGTTCTCCCCGTGTCTTCATGGGTTTCCTCCGGGTTCTCCAGTTTCCTCCCACAGTCCAAAGACATGCAGTCAGGCCAATTGGACATGTTACATTGCCCCAAGGTGTGTGTGAGTGACTGTCTGTGTCTGTCTGCCCTGTGATGGACTGGTGACCTGTCCAGGGTGTGTCCTGCGTTCCGCCTGAAGACTGCTGGGATAGGCTCCAGCAACCCTGACGGAGAAGCGGCTTAGACAATGGATGGGTGGATGGATGGTTCTGAATGCTGCCTTGAAGTTAAACTTTTGTCTTAAATCCATTCATAGTTGAAGTGCATGTAGGGCATTTTGAGGCCAAGTTGTTCCCAAAGAGAACTGTTTTTTTATTTATTTACATCTGCTTCACAATCGATAAAATTACATATACCATTTCAGAAGACGTGTGTAGGTCCAATGTTTTTTATTTGCATAGCAAAATAAAATGGCTATATTTGTGTTGAAGACATTTTGATGTCTGCTTCCTATCACTGCCTCTGCAAAGAAACCTGATTCAGTAAGTATTTCTAAAACAAACATTTTCACATTATGTTTGTTTACATTGCAACCATTTGACATTTTTACATCTATAAATTAAATGTACTAAAATTTTGCATATAAAATGTTCAGAAACTGGTTGAATTCCCCTTTAAGATACTAATGCACTACAATGTAAAAAGATTAGTATGATAGTATAGTACAACCCCATTTTCGAAAAGGTTGGGATGCTTTGCAAATTGTAAATAAAAACAAAATGTAATTATGTGCAAATCATTTAAACCCTACCATTAATTGAAAACAGTACAAAGACAACATAACAGATGTTGACACTGAGAAATGTTATTGTTTTTTGAAAAATGTCCATTCTGAATTTAATGGCAACAACAACTTCCAAAAAATTGGGACGAGGGCAACAAAAGACTAATAAAAAGTGTTTTATGCTAAAAAAAAAACACCTGGTGGTTAATTGGCAACAAGTCAGTAAAATGATGGGATATAAAAAGTATCCCAGAGAGGCGAAGTCTTTCAGGAGTAAAGATGAGGAGCAGTTCACCACTCTGTGAAAGACTGCATGATCAAATATTGCAATTCAAGAATGATGTTTCTCAATGTAAAATAGTAAAGAACTTTTGCTTTTCATGATCTACAGTACATAATAACATTAAAAGATTCAGAGAATCTGAAGAAATCTCTGTATGCAAGGGATCATGCCAGTATGCAAGGCCAAAAACCAATATTTGCTGGCCATGATCTTTGGGCCCTCAGATTGCACTGCCTTAAAAACAGATGATTTTGTAGGGGAAATCACTGCGTGGACTCAGAAACACTTCTGAAAACCACTGTCTGTGAAAACAGTTTGTCGCTGCATCCACAAATGCAAGTTAAAACTTTAAAATGCAAAGAAGAAACTGTACATACACAGGATCCAGAAATGCAGCCATCCTCTCTGGGCCTGAGCTCATTTAAAACAGACTGAGGGGAAGTGGAATAGTGTCCTGCGCTCTGACGAATCAACATTTGAAATTCTTTTTGGAAATCATGGACACTGTGTCCTCCAGGCTGAAGACCACCCAGCTTGTTATCAGTGCACAGTTCAAAAGCCAGTATTCATGATGGTATAGGGGTGCATTGGAGCACATGGCATGGGTGATGTGCACATCTGTAAAGGCAACATTAATGCTGATTGATATATACATGTTTTGACAACATAAGCTACCATCCAGACACCGTCTTTTTCAGGCAAGGTCTTGCTTATTTCAAAAAGATAATGCCAAACCACATTCTGCATGTACTGCAACAGAATTGCTCCACATTAAAAGAGTCTGGGTGTTCAGTTGGCCTGCCTGCAGTCCAGACCTGTCACCCACTGAAAACACATTATGACATTTGGCATATTATGAAATGAAAGTTATGACAAAGGAAACGCCAAATAGTTGACCAGCTGAAATCCTATATCAAGCAAGAATGGGAAATATTTCTCAATATTTCAAAACTACAGCAATTAGTCCTCATCAGTTTCCAAACGCTTACAGAGTGTTGTTAAAAGAAGAGGTGATGAAACACTTTTTGTGGAACCTGTTGTTGGCATCAAATTCAAAATGGGCATATATTTTTCTAAAAACAATAATATTTCTCAATTTCAACATATTTTTAGTATTTTCCTCTAAAAACATGGTTTTCCTGATTTGCAAATCATTGCATTTTTATTCGCATTCTGCACAGCGTCCCAACTTTTTTGGAAATGGGGTTGTAATTACTGTAAATAATTAAATAAATAAAAGTTTATTATTCATCATTTAAGAAGTCCTCTTAAAATACATTCTGGTGTCTAAGTTTTAATATTTTGATGGACTCTTTCTTATCTATCACTGGATAAAATTACAAAAATCATTAAAATGACAATCCAATCTCAAATGATCCATTTTATAGAGAAGAGGTTTTGTTAAGACAGTAAACAGCAAACACATCTACAAATGCACAAGATACCCATCAAACACAAACCACTATCTATCAGCATAGTTGACAAGGGAGATTCATGGCGGGCGAGCTCAGAGTAGGTTTTTTTTAAGCAGCAACAATAGGGCAGTTAAACTGCCTAAGCAAGGTCAAATTTACACACGCACAGTTTATGTTTGGCCTCTGAAGCTTTCCGCCCGAGTCCTGCAGGCCCTGTTAACATGGACGTATATCAGCAAACCTCTAACTCACTCTGTCAGAGCAGACAAACAAACGCGGTCTTCCAACATGACTGACAGGTTTACGCAATGACTTCGGTTTCTCGGATCTACTGGTGAGCTGACAGAGCTAGATAGGGCTGCTGACGGGCCTGAGAGATAAGAGAACGGGAAGGTTCTCACAGGTTTCTGAAGTGCTTAGGTCATAACAAGCAAGCAGAAGGTCTACTTTTTAAGTCATAAATTTGGCGTAAAAGGGTTATTTGAGTGTGTATATGTAACAAATGGTTGGGTGTCAGTGGTGGAAAAATGCTTTATTGGGGCTTCACCAGGGATCCTTATTAACCCTATCACACTCTTTCAGACAAAAGAGGAACAGGTACATTGTTGTGCCCCAAAATACAAACAATGTAAATGTACCCTCAAAAGTCCAACAATGTCCTTAAAGTAAGGAGTCAATTCAACTTAAAAAAAATAGTGCAGTTATGTTCCTGAACTACAAGTACTGCAGGGTACCACCCCAGTGACAATGTACCCTATATTGGCCAGGGGTCAGCAATATGCAGCTTTTACTGCCATGTTGCAGCTCCACAGCAGAATAAAATTTTCAGGTAAATATAAAATATTGTGGTCTTGAATGCTGGAGTTAAATGTATGACTGCTAATTCACCCTTTAACCCTGAAGATTGGTGTGCAGACTGCTGATCACAGAGCATTGCAGAAAACAATCTCACGTCAGTTAATGAAATGGTAAGCAGGATTTAAGATGAATATCAATAATATACTGCTAAATGGATAAACTTATTTGCATTTACAAGCACTGCAGATGGTTTCCTGATATGCTTCATCCGCAACGAGAAACTGTCAAACACTTAAAAAGTCACAAAGCCAAAATCAGCTTGTCATTCACCAGCTTCTTGTTTGAATTTTCCCATTCCACCTTAAATGGTGCAACAATTACATTCTAGCTCCTCAGGCACCATTTAAGGTGGAATGGGAAAATTCAGACAAGAAGCTTGCAAATGACAAGCTGACTTCAGCCTTGACATTGAGACGTTTTACAATACACTTTTCTACTTTTGTGGAAAAGTATCCTGCTGGAGATGTGAGAAAAGCAGCTACACTGAGCCAAAGCTCAAAGTAAGTCTGGAGTTCCATGTATCTAACATTTTCGTGTGTACCAGGACATTAGCCCATACTGAGACATATTTATAGTGAATATGGTAAAATGCTACTTCAGAAAAATGGACATGAAACGTTGTGGCTCCCAAGGTGGTTAGATTTGCGTTGTAATGGGACAAAATGGCTCTTCTTAACATTTGACCTGCCAACCCCTGATATAGGCAAAAGCATGTAGACACCTGACCATCACACCTTTGTGGCTCAACATCAACCTTCCAACCTATATCCCAAAGGTGTTCAGTGGGGTTGAGGTCAGGGCTCTGTCCAGGCCACTTGAGTTCCTCCGTACCCAACTTGTCACAGGGGCACAGTCATGCTAGAACAGGAAAGGGCCTTCAAATTGTTCCCACAAAGTTGGAAGGATATAATTATCTAAAATCTCTTTGTGTGTTAGCATTAACATCACCCTTCACTGGATCTAAGAGGCTGAGCCCAAACCCTGAAATCAGAACATTATCCCTCCTCCACCAAACTTTACTGTTGGCACTGTGCATTCTAGTAGGAGGCATTATCCTGGCATTCATCGACCAGATAGTGAGGTGTGATTCATCACTCCAGAGAACGTTTCCACTAGTCACAGAGTCCAGTGGTTATGTATTTCATGAAGCTCTCAACACAGTTCTTGTACTGAAGTTGCTTCCAGCGGCAGTTTTGAACTCTGTAAAGAGTGATGCAACAGAGGATACTGTATGGCTATGTGCTTGACTTTACAGTTCTGTTAACAATGATTGTGGCTAAAAGACCTAAACATAATTATTAGCAGGGGTGTCCATGTGCATTTGGCCATATTGTGTATTTGTAAGGTGTAACGTGTAACTGTTATCGATCTGCTTAATCAGATCTTTTAATAATATAAGGTGACTAAAGTGTGAAACATATTCCTGCACATTTATTTGTTTTCTTGAAGAGTAGCACATATTGAAAATACATTAGTATGTTTATCGCCAGATCGAGTTACCAGTAGATCAAA
>NC_051214.1:12812788-12827788 GCF_015220715.1 Pygocentrus nattereri | reverse complement strand
GAAGAACAATCTTGTTTTAGAGTATCAAGAAAATGGACCTCGTAACAACCATGCAAGAGCTGATAAACCAGCAAAACTGTCACCATCAGGTAAACAGAACTTATGGCTTTCATCTTTGAGAGAGAGGAGAAAATCAAGCTCCACTCTTACTTCAGATCTGAAAACATCCACAGCTGTATCTGTCCATCCTTCCACTGTGAGAAGACAGATCAACACTATGAGTCTGAAAGGACGTGTAGCTGTAAAGCTGTTACTGAGAGAAGGAAACAGACAAAAAGTAGAACATTTGCAAATCAAACAAAGAAGCCGCTGGCGTTCTCAGAACAATGAACTGTCCACCCCAGAGTCCAGACCTCAACACCACTGAATGTGTTTGGGATTACTTGGATCGTGGGAAGTAGAAAATGCAGATTGCTTTGAAAAACCTGAAAGCAAGTCTCTTGAAAAGTGTGGAAGCTATAATAAAGGCAAAAGGTGAGCACACTAAATACTGAGAAATCTGAAATTATGTTACTTTTTTCAATAGGAATCATGTGTATACACTGATCGGCCACTTCATTAGGTACTCGTCCTTGTATCTACACTCTTTGTCCACTTTATCAGCTTCACTTACCAAATAGGTGCACTTAGTTCTACAATTACAGACTGTAGTCCATCTGTTTCTCTGATACTTTGTCAGCTCCCTTTTACTCTGTTCTTCGATGACCCTCACAGGACCACCACAGAGCAGGTATTATTTGGATGGTGGACCAGCACTGCAGCGATATTGACATGTATTAGTGTTGTGCTGGTAAGAGTGGATCAGACACAGCAGATCTGCTGTTTTTAATGCTGTGTCCACTTACTTTCCATGCTATTAGACACATCTACTTTGTTGGTCCACCTTGTAGATGTAAAGTCAGAGACAGTAGCTCATCTGTTGCTGCACAGTTTGTGTTGGTCATCCTCTAGTCCTTCATCAGTGGTCACAGGTTGCTGCCCACAGGCAGTTGGGTGGATGTTTTTGGTTGATGGACTATTCTCAGTCCAGCACTGTTGTGTCTGATCCACCCACAACCTGGATGTTTGTGTGTGTTTACCCCAAAGAGTTGTAGTTGAGCCCAAGCAGACATCTATTCTTGCTCTCAGATGTCATCTTGACGAGGCAGAATGTCTCTGTAAATCTCAATTATTCAACACACTTCAGCGTGTTTTTAGCATAGCAGAGTCTCTCTCACACACACACACACACACTGCATACCAGTGCAGGCGCCCTGGATTGACTTCCGATCGTGTGTATTATTGATGTGCTCGCTTGCGTGCCTCCATTGTCTCGCAGCATGTTGTCATTGAGGCCTTCAGGTTTTGCTTTTGTCATTTCTCTAAATATGAATGTTTTATCCAAACTGGCCCAATTGCTTAACCATCCATGATCCTGCCCCACCTACCACTCCACCAGTACAGAAAAACACCAGCCCCACTCCTGCATCACTGCTTACTCCATTCTTCCTCCAATTCCTCATCTTATTGTTATTCTTAGGCTCTCAAATGCTAGTGCTAACTTTATGATATAGCTGAATGAACGTAGAATCAAACATAACATAGTGCATTAACACAAAATTCAACTGATGCGTGCTGTCATGTGTGCTTACAGACCACATCCTTATCTTTCATCAACATCATTCTATCAACAGAAGAGGCCTTAAATTGTAATTTGTTTTACTAACACTAATGGTCTAGTTCAGTTATATTTCCAGTGACTTAGATAATGATTATACAACACGTAGTTCTGACCTTGCAAAGTTCCAGCTGGCATGGTGCATACCTTGATGTTGTTTAATTACTAATGATATGGAATGAAATAATAGCCTATCGTCAATCTTATGTATTGTAACAAGTTTCAAGTAAACAAGCCTGCAAAATGACTATAATTGATTCAGTTGTGCTGGAACAACAAGTGTTATCTGCAGCAGCTCCACCTCACAACTTACAGGACTTAAATTATCTGCTGCTAATGTAAGGGTGCCAGATACCACAGGGCACCTTCAGAGGTTGTGCAGAGCCCATGCTTCAGTTGGTCAGTTTAGGTAGGTGGCACATATCAAACTGACATCCAAATGAATGCCTGAACCCTGGGTTTCCCTCAGAACACGTCCCAGAGCATCACTCTCTACAGGCTTGTCTTCTTCTCAAAGTCCATTCTAGCAACCATCATTGACGTTTGGGCACCCAATACCCTGTTGTTGGTTTGTGGTTTGTCCTTCCTTAGACGACTGTCAGTATGTGCTCACCACTGCTGACGAGGTGTACCCCACAAGCCTTGCTGTTTCAGAGATGCTCTGACCCAGTCGTAACAATATGGCCCTTGTCGAAGTTACTCAGTCACTTCTGCCTGCCCATTTCTCCTGCATCCAACATGTTGACAACAAGAACCAACTGCTTGTTTACTTGCTATCTAATATTTCCCAGACCTTGACATGAATTGTTGTTATGAGATAATCTATGTTATTTGCTGCATCTGCCTATCTGTGTTTAAAATGTTTTGATTCATTGGTGCACAAAAGACAGTGAGGCCTACTCGAACCAGTTAACTCCACACACATATGTTCATGTACAAATGGTTGAATCATATATTAAATACACCATTTTCTGAGGCAGAGAAAGTGAGTCCATCCTTACTGTACTGTGTATAGAGGATGTCTAAATGTATGAGAAATCGCCATGCTTTATTTGTCTATTACTCATTAAAGACTCACTGCAATACGTCTTTGGGGGTCTGACGGCACCACTGGTGCAAAAAGTGGCATTTGGATTCCATTATATGTGCATATGAATCAATCAGACCAGAGCCAGAGACACACTGGATCGAACACACGGGAAAATGAGCATACACGCTCTCAGAACCGGACACGCTCGACCCAAACAGCTCGGTTTCCCACTCCCCCTCACTTTCACACAGGAAGTTCTTCCTGAGCTGGGGTCACGAAGACAGGACTCTAGGGGAGTGATCCAATTCCCAACTCATCCTCTCTCTCTTTATCTTTATCTCTCTTAGTCTCTCTCTCTCTCTCTCTCTTTCCCCTTGATTGCCATATCTCCCAGTTTATAGCTCAGCATGAGCAGAAAAGCTGGAAGGCTAGGAGATCCCACTGGAAACTCTCAGACTCTCATAGACTACTTCATAGAGGTGACTGGGGCAGTGATAGGATATTATGTAATGCCTTATGAACACATGGCAAAGTATTTGGCCCCTCAATAAATTTGACTTCAGCTAGAGCCAGATCCACAGATTTGAACTGAATCTTCACTCTGCAATACGTTTATATTCTCTCATAAACCCATACACACAATAGCTGATGTAACTGCTACAGTCATGTGCTCAAGTTTTGGCACCCCTGGTCAAATGACCTGTTTTGTTGATGCTCTACAAACAGACATTTTAATTGCACAAGCCACACAGTACAGGCTTGAATTGACCTCTACATTCTATTTAATTGAAGACTTTTAACACTTACAGAAGGTGTTGTAACAAAGCAGCTTCACAGAAAACCCAGGTCCAAGCCTGAGATGAGGAAGCCAAAGGGCAACAGTGCAAGAGCAAGAGGAAGAAACTTTGAGAGGAACCAAGACTCAAAAAGGGGAACCAATCCCCTGATGGCTGACACTAGATAGCAAAACAATAACACAACAAGAGCTGACAAAGAGTATGACATAGCGAGTTGGGATAAAGGAAAGAAATGAGCCTGTCACTGAGCAATAACTACTAGGAGCCTATCATGACAATGCATTCGTAAGGATATGTGAAGAACTCAGTACAGTGTGAGGGAGGTAAACAATTCCATGAAATGGTTATGAATACATTACCTGATGCCTGGGACAGTATGATAGTTTTGAGATAATAAGCAAAATAGCACCCAAAGAAAGTTTTTTTTTTTTTTTGCAAATGTACAATTTTTTACAAATATCAACACAACTTACAAAACTGAGTAGATTCTCTGGTTGTTAAATAAAACGGATACAGTTGTGTTGTAAACATTGAGACCCCTGGTTCCTATCCCTGCCACTGTAAAGAAATCTAAGATGGTGAGTTTGTCTGTTATGCACCATTTCACATTAAAAATCTCTCGTTGGCTTTGTTTACATCTCAACCATAGAATTTTGCATAAATATTTGAGAAGTCAGGGGAATTCCCCTTTAACTGTTGAAACTGGCGGTTCAAGGTGACAGACAATGAAGAGAAATGCGCCTCTTGTCCACGAGGGAGCGCGGTTGAGCCACCACCCTTGACTTCAGTGCGCGCTGGTGATTACCTCATTTGCTCAGAGTGGGGGTCCTATCACACGAACCCACACACTACACTGGAGCGTTTTTAGCAGGGAATAAAAGGTGGAAACAGGCTACTACAAAACTAAACGTTCAACCAGCCTGTGCTTTAGTGCTCAGGCATGTCACACCTAACCTGAAACCATAAATCAAACCGTGTAACTCTGACTGGAAGCTGAAATCGCCCCAGAGGTCCTGAAAAACGCAGAGGCTGATGCGTCTGTGTGAGAGGGAGAGTGAAAGACGGGAGGGGGCGTGTCCGCTCACCGCCCCACCCTACAAGGGCGGAGAGATATCTCCCCCAAAAAGCCTTGGCTTGCAGACATTAGAGAGAACAGACCCGGCTGGCTCTCCTCACTCGGCCCCGGAGCAGCGCTGTGCACTCCAGCAACGGAGCGCCGTGTTACAGAAGAGACAAGACGAACGTACACACCTCCAGAGACAACGAGGTGAGGAAAAACTCTGCAGCTGGAGTTTTACGGCTTCTCACGTCTGATTTGTCCTCCCTTTAGAGCACTTTCAAGGATTTGTTTACTGCTTTACGCGCACTAATGCTACAGAGTAAACGTGAATGGCTAGAATTTAGACTTGGGGATATCTGCTAAACATGAAGGGGCACTTAAAGCGATTTGGTTACAGTTTTAACCGTAACCAAAGACAAATAAGACGTCTACAGAAAACTGAAAGCGTGTGTTAACTGTTTTAAAGACGCTGAAGCCGCAGTAGTAGAGTGAATGTGGATTATTTTGACTGGAATTGGAAAGACTGGCGCTCCGAGTGACGTTTTGAGCGTGTTTGTATTGACTAGCATCAGTGGCTCATGAGACTGGGGTTGTGTCTCAATCCGCGCACTAGTGTACTAAATAGTATGTTCAAAATAGCGATTGCGCCGTTGATGGTGTACTATTTTGGACGGTAATTGCGGTTTGAGACGCAACTACTGACTGAAATGGGACAGAATACTATTAGGATGGATGCAGTGATGCTGGTCACCTTCTTTGTGTCCTTATTCTTTGTTGAAAAGGCAAAAAGAGTAGCCTTTCCACGTTTCTGAATCTTTCTTTTTGTCCCAGTTTGTAGCTTTGAGGAGAGGAGAGGTGAGGAGAATGCCGGCCATAATGAAAAACTCCGATTTGGACTTCGACTCCTTGCAGCCGTGCTTCTACCCGGACGAGGATGACTTCTACCTGTGCGGTCCTGACTCGGCTCCCCCGGGCGAGGACATCTGGAAGAAGTTCGAGCTGCTGCCCACGCCTCCTCTCTCGCCCAGCCGGGCTGCGTTGCCTGGCCGCGGGGACGCTGCGGACTGCGCCCCGCTGGGGCTAGGTCTGGGGCTAGGGTTCGGGCTTCCAGACCCGCTGGACTGGGCGTCGGAGCTGCTGCTGCTGCCGCCCGAGCAGGACGTGTGGGGGGCAGCCGAGGCGGATGGAGACCTGTTCGGCTCACCGGAGGGCTCACCGGGAGACTCTATCATCCTCCGCGACTGCATGTGGAGCGGCTTCTCCGCGCGCGAGAAGCTCGAGCGAGCCGTTAGCGAGAAACTTGCGCGGAAAGCCGTGGTTGCGTCGCCCGGAGGGAAGAGCAGCGCGGTGAAGACGCCAGCGCCTCAGCGGGAACCCGAGCCCAGCAGAGCCGTGGCGGAGTGCGTGGACCCCGCGGTGGTCTTCCCCTTTCCTGTGCTCAAAGGCAGGACGCCCGAGCAGGAGGAGTCCGGCAGCGACTCGGGTAAGTTGTAGTGTGTAATGAAAAAAACACCCAGCATCACTGGATTCAGTTTTAAACGACATTTGAAGGGAGTCCACCAGTCTTTTAAAAATTGCTCCACGATGAAGTGGTTGAGATGTAAACAAAGCCACTCTGAGGGGTTTTGTGTGAAGTGCTCCATTCAGGATTCCTCCCAGAAACTGGAAGTGCGTGAAATGGCTATGAATACGCTGCCTGGTGTCTGAGACGTTGTTTTGCGATAGTTTTTTGATAAAGTTTTGGCTGAAAATGTTTTTAAATCTCTTCGTGATGGAGGGATACATGCAAGGCGTTATGAGGCAAAATAGTCCCCAAAGACTAGTTTTATGCATACATTACCTTCATTGACATTGCAGAAGACAAGTGTAGTTCACTGATGATTTTGTATAGATAAATAAAATAGCTATATTTGTGTTGGGGACATTGTGACCTCTGGTTCCTATCACTACCACTGTAAAGAAATCAGTCTCTACAATGAACCACGTCACATCAGAAACCTCTGAATGACTCTGTTTACATCTCAAGGACTGAGTTATTCAGAAATGTGGGATAATAATATCCTGTAATAAGTTGTAAACCAGTGGCCTGTAATAATAAAGCTCTAATTAATTGTATAGTAACAGATGAAGCTACACATTTGGATCCCATAAGTTATGCTGAAGGGCTCTATAACTAAACTAATTTCTTTAATGAGTTGTAGCTGTGAACTAAGGCTATACTAAGAGATACAATACTGAGGCAGAGTCTTGGTAGCAGCAATGAGAGATCAGTAGCAGAGCGTAACCGGTAGGGGGCGCTGATGGATGATATCACGCATTATGAAAAACTTAGTGCCAGTTGGCATGGTGCCTTTTGTGTGTGGATTTGATGACTGCAGGCTTAAACAAGGAGATTTTTAGGATTCGTTTTAGGGCTTTCCCCAGAAAACTATGTAGCAAAAAGGATGCAGGTGAAGATGAAATGGCAAGTTCAAACCAAGTCTTTGTTCTCTTTGGCCGCAGAATTGAAAAGCAGAGGCTAGGTTCCAAATGGATGCCTATCAAGTATATAAGTCTTTATTTCGTCACCTAAGTAGCACACAGTTTACATGATTGTGATTCCTGTAAGGCATATATGCACCCTGTAGTATTTCAAGTACACTATATTGGGTTTAGAAGTCTTTTTTCTTTGACTTATGTCTGAGTATTATGTAGGATCCAAGAAGCCATTTGGGATGCAGCCATAGTGTTGGAGCTTCATTAAGCTCAGTTTTCATATGCAAATCAAGAACGACAGTCGCACGTGGGGAAGAGTGTAAGAGCTGGCACTGAGGGCGCGCTTACATAGAGGTGGCTATGTGTGTGTTCATGTGTGTATATATCTGTTTGTGGGGACTAGAATTTTCCTAGACCCTCACAAAAAAAGTTGTAGTAAAGACATTTGGCTGTCAGATTGGCATAATTTTTGCTTTTGAAAAAGTTAAATAACCACAATATTTTGATGCTCAATGGGTTAATGTTAGGGTTGGGTTAGGTGTAGTACAGCAGCATGTTATTATAGTAGTACAGAAGTCAATGGAAGTATCCCACAAAGACAGGAATACCACCTTTGTGTGTGCCTGTGTGTATTTGTGTGAGACTGCTGCTCTGGGCTTGACTTGGCAGGCTGAGAGGACTCACTGAAAGGCGCAGAATAATAATAGCGAAGAGGGAAAAAAAACGCACCAGCCGTCTCTCTTTACAGGGCGAGGGCTTTGAAGGAGCGCAGTCTTCCTTCAGCTGTCCGTCTGGCGCGGCTCCAGGGCAGCGGCTTAAGGCACGATCACATCACTACTGCTCGGCCCAAGCCCGCCAATAATCAGGCCTGGCCATTACAACACTCTTCCGGCACTCGCAGTCTGTGTTCTTTTTTCTCTCCTACCCCCAACAACCCAAAATAAAACTTAGCCAGTGGTGTGTGTGTGGGGGGGGGCAGGGGGGTTAAAAGAGAGTGAGAGAGAGACCCTCTCTCCTCTCTGTTAAGATTCCGTCCCGTCTCTCCCTACCACACGCAGACGAGTTCCTGTGGAGCGTGTTTGAAGTGAGATCCAGTAAATGCCAAACACACTTCTTGAGTGGCTTAGCTGATAATCACCTTCATTATCTCATAAATATGGCCCTGAGGCGTCACACTGATGCCGGCTTGCCTTCTGGGGCTTGAAGTGCCTCACCACCTGGACAAGGCTGCTAGTAAAATGCCCCCGCAAAGTAGATACACACAAACAGACACACATTCTTATCAACGCTAAAATGTAATGCGTTGGAATCTTACTAGGTGGTCCATTTAGGATAGAATCCTCTGGAATCTTGCAGGGTGTGCAGAGTTAGTTAGTTTTGCATCTGACAATAAGAGCCTTCCTGTAAAAAGATGTCATTGTGCAATCGCAGCAGCCTCCGCAAAATAGTTTGCTGCTCACACACCCATGTAGAAATAAATGAGCAGATTTTCTTAGGTACACATCGTTTACCTACCTGTTCACCTGAAGGTCTAGGACTCACACAGGTTGTTCAACAGACCTGTTAACTCCATAAGCTCCTCCAGACTTTCTTGACACTCGTAATTACATAACCTTAGTTTCATGGTAGTTAAGGGGTAATAGAGTAGTTGGTAATAAGCTTTAAGCTTAACTGTTAACAAGTCTAGAAGGTAACCAATATGTAAGAGGTATTTAGTTCATGCTCTTGCTCAACATGTCTTACAGTGGCAGGGAAATGTAATGTATGGAGTCTAGCTCAGTGATATAGCAGTCGTGTTCCTCTTATGGGTTTAGCAGTGATATTCCTGCTTATCAGTATAGCAGTAATGTCATTCTATGAGGAGTCTTATGCTTTAATCAACCATTCTGTCTGAAAACACCTAATTCTTCTGTGCGTTCCAACAGATGAAGATGAAGATGAAGAAGACGAAGATGACGAGGAGGAGGACGAGGAGGAGGAGGAGGAGGAGATCGATGTTGTCACTGTGGAGAAGCGTCGATCTGCAACCAGCAAGTCTCTCAGCAGCTCCAACCCTCAGGCTTCAACAACAGGCCGGCTGGTTTCAGGTGTGAGCAAAGCCCCACAGGAGCTCATCCTGAAACGGACAGCAGCCGCCTCCATCCACCAGCAGCAGCACAACTACGCCGCTCCATCGCCCTACTCTGAACAGACGGAGCCTCCTTCTGCTCCCCCCAGCAAAAAACACAGAGCCGAGGGCGGCGTTAATCCGCTGCGGAGCGCTAAGTTCCACACGGCCTCCCCGAACTCCCCCAGCATCACCCAACGGCCCAGGAGAAGTGACACCGGCAGCAGCAGCAGCTCCCGTGGATCCGACTCAGAGGACAGCGAACGGCGGAGGAACCACAACATCCTGGAGCGTCAGCGACGTAACGACCTGCGCTCCAGCTTCTTGACCCTGCGAGACCAGGTGCCAGAGTTGGCACACAACGACAAAGCAGCCAAGGTGCTGATCCTAAAGAAAGCCGCTGAGTACGTGGGATCACTGGAGACCCAGGAGCTGAGGCTCCGGCAGGAGAAGGACAGGCTCCAAGCCAGACGGCAACAGCTTATACGCAGGCTGGAGCAGGCAAGGACTCGCTAACTGGTAGTGCTACCACTAACACGGCTCGCAGCTGCTGGCTAAACGGCTGCACGGCTCGTGGCTGATGGCTAGCAGCCCAAAAAACAAACTCTTATGGTGGTGGTTTCCAACTCTGGTCCTGGCATAGCCTTGCCTTGCACATTGTAGTGCTTTTCCCTGCTTTAATACAGTCGTTCTCAACCAACTGCCATGGACAGTTTCAACTATGTCCAGTCCCAGCACAGCAATTCCAGCTCATGGCTTTGTAATCACCTGAAGAGTGTTTGGGCTGGAAATGCTTGAAACTGTGCTGGCCAATGGAGTACCAACCACAGTCTAGACACACCCACTTCAACTCAGGAAAGGCTTGTTTATTGAGCTGGTTAGTAGGACCAGGTGTATTAGAGCATGGAAAACACTAAAATGTGAGAAACAGGGCTACTCTAGGATCAAGACGAAGAACCACTGCCTTACAGACACTCACTGCCGCCACTTTTTTTGCACATTTTTTGACGTCAAGAATGTTTAGGGTTTACTTTGTCACTTCAGTCACATCAAGGACAAGCAAAAAAGCATAATTCAATACAGCAGGGAAGGGAGAGGGGGATAGAGGTGAAAATCCCTTACTCTATCCCATGTTTTAATCTTTTATTCTTTTGGGTTTTTTTGGTTTCAGTGTTGACCAGCAAACCTTTTCTCCCTCAGACTTTCATACTACCGCCATTCTGGAACATGGATGTCCAGAAGGAACACTCAATAAGACCACACACTTTGCCTTCACTGTCTTACTTCAAAAATGACACAACAATTAAAACAATGGACACGGGTCAGTCCTTTGTGGCCTGACTCACCCACACCTCTCTCACTGGTGCTGAAGCCCCTGGATGTACCTCTGCGCACCTTGGTGTCAGTCACTTTTGTAAATAGCTATGAGAAAAAACACACTCTCAGTCTGCCTTTTTTGTATACAGAACCTGGGTTTTTATAAAAAAGCAAATGTCATAAAGCTGCCAATAACTAGACTGGAAGTTTATATACCTTGATTAAGTACTGTATGGCCTCGATTTGTGAGGAGCTTTGTAATATAATGATATATTGTTTTTGTTTTTTATTACCCTCCTTTGTCGTCACATGATACTTACTAATTCCTACACCTATGCTTTAGTGTGCTTCTGATACATACTAAATTTGATACTTATATTTTCGTATGAAAATGAGTTGAGTAGATATCACTATCTTGTTTTATCTCTTTTCTCTTTTACGTTCATTCTTTTTGTACAGAAATTTCATCCTATCATTTACTTGCCTCTTTTGTTTTTGTTTTTTTCTATCGGGTTCATAGAACTGGGTCAGTGGGAAAGATTTTTTTTTTCTCTCGTTTTCTAAATGTACATTTTAGTGCTGCAACTCATAGCACTTTGAAATACCTCATTTTGAAAAATAAATAGGCTTTGAAAACAAAAGCTGTCTCTGACAGAGTCATTGTTATTGAGCAGAACTGTTCTAGTGAGGCCTGTCAAATATTTGGTGCATGAAGTCTTGCAGGACGAGTAACACACTGTACGACATTTCAGACATGCTTGAAGCTCTGCCAAACATCTATGACTCACTTTCAGTCACTTACCCCCTTAAATGGCCAGGGTCCTGGGTGGGCCCAAAGTTTTACTACAGTTTTATTCCTCGTTGTACTCTATAACCTAAGAATAACTCAGCTAGTTTGTATTGTAGGTACTGAATAACAAGTCTTCGAATGTCATGAGCTTGGGATTTTAAGGGGTCAGTGTTTTGAGGCACTGCAAATAAGCTGTGTAGGTCATTATGTTATTGTTGACAATAGAGCATCTAATTAATGAGCATCTCTCAAAGATCTCCCAAATGCTGCTTATATTTCATACTGGCCAGGTACCTTTTATTTCTACTCAGTGGCTATTAGAAACACCTGCCTTGTTCTTCTACTCCCTGGCCACTTCATTAGAAACACCCACTTTGTTCTTATACTCGTTGGCCACTTTATTAGAAACCTCTATCTCGCACCTTCACTCGCTGGACACTTTATTCCAAATACCTGCCTTGTATTTTCGCTCACTGGCCACTTTATTGGAAACACCCATCTTGTGCTTCTACTCATTGTCCACTTTATAAGAAGCACCCACCTTGTTCTTATACTCACTGTCCACTTTAGTAGAAACTTCTATCTTGCACCTTCACTCACTGGCCACTTTATTCAAAATACCTACCTTGTATTTCTGCTTACTGGCCACTTTATGGGAAACACCTACCTAGCATTTGAACATTCAGAACATCATCATGTTAGAATGAAGAACAGAATCTGTTCATCAGGTAAAAATGCTTTGTGTATTTATTTTTTAGGTGCTTTACAGCTTTTTTCTGCCATTTCTTTCCCTCTTTCTCCCCCTCTCACTGATATTCCTAGCAGTCATCTGCCTCTCTCCATTCTATCTGTCGGAGTTGACCGGGTGCTGTTCTGAAAAGAGGAGAAGGAGTGTGTCGCTCTTTGTGCTTTCTCCCTCTCACACACACACAACCAAGACAAAGTGGATGTAAAAGTGTAGAACACACACAGATACACTTCTAGATACACACACACACACACAGTCTCACAGTGAGGCGATATTGAAGCACACACACAGACGCGCCCTCGCAGTTTCTTGCCTCATTGTTCGGCGGGTCGCCATGGAAACTGGAGCAGCTGCAGCGTGGCAGACTTGGAGTGTGAGTGAGTATAATTCTGCATGTGTATTTGTGTGTGTACGTGTGTGTGTGTGTTCTGTCTTTTGTGCGGAGTGCTGTCGTGACCGGGGCGTCTAATATCCTGCTCGGATTGTGGGGGCCAGTTTGTGTTTACCAACTCGGAGCACATGGTCTTAAAAAATCAGCCCGAGTGCAGCCAGATACAACTACAGCCAACTATCTGCCTCACAGAGCCAGAACAGAACAGAGAGAGAATCAGGAATCTGTCAGAGAGAGAGAGACAGAGAGATGAAAAGAGACAGAGAAGGATAGAAAAAGACAAAACAGAGAGAAAGAGAGACAGGGGAAAAGAAACAAAGATATAGAGAGAGAGAAATAGAGAAAGAAGAGAAAAGAGAAAGACAATAGAGCAACATGGGGAGAAAAAAGAAAAAGACAAAGAGAAAAAGACAAAAATGGTGGGATGAAAAAGAAAAGAAATGAGAGAAAAATGAAAAAGACAAAAAACAGACAGAATGGTAGAAAAGACAAAGAGAGAAAAAGAGAAAGAAAACAGCAACAAAGAGAAAAGAGAGAGATTTCATCATTCCCAAAGTTTACTGTTGTTGTTGTGTTGCTCTGTGTTTTGCATGAAGGAAGAGAGAGACATATAAATGGATAGAAAACACAGAGAGAGAGAGACAGGCAGGGGAAAAGACACAAAGGGGTAGAAAAAGAAACAGAGAAAGAAGAGAAAAGAGAAAGACAAACTAGAGCAACACATGGAAAAAATAAGAAAAAGAGCAAAAAAGATAAAAATAAAGAGAGAAGTGAAAGACCAAAGAAAAGAGAAAGAAAAAAAAGAAAAGAGAAAAACAAAATGAGAAGGAAAAAGAAAAAAAAGAAATGAGAAAGAAATTAACGGAGCAACAGAGAAAGAGAAAGATTTAATAATTACCAACATTTACAGTCAGCTTTGTTATTGCTAGTGTTTTATTATTATACTTTATGTTTTGCATAAAGGAAGGAAGACAGAGTGGGATAGAAAAAAGACAGGAAAAACAGAGCGAGTGAGTGACAGGGAAAAAGACAAAGAAATAGAGAAAGAGAAAAAAAGAAGGCCAGAAGATAACAGGAAAGAGACAAAGGAAAAGAGAGAGAAAAGAAAACATATAAAGCGAGAAAGAGACAAGAGAAAACAAAAAAAACTGAGAGATGGAAATAGAGAGAGAGGGAGATAAGAAAAAGATGAGAAGAGAGAGAGAGAGGGAGAGAGAGAGAACACAGAGTGATGGTTATTGTTGTTACCGTTGACATTTCTACTGTTTAATCGTGATTTATTTGATTTGCATACAGAATAGAGGAGAGAGACAGAGAGAGAGAGAGAGAAAGAGAGAGAGAGAAAGAAAAAGAGATTGAGAGAGAGACAGAAAGAGAGAGAAAGAGAGAGAGAAAGAGAAAGAAAGAGAGATTGAGAGAGAGAAAGAGAGAAAGAGAGAGAAAGAAAGAGAGAGAGGAAGAAAGAAAGAGAGAGAGAGATCGGGAGACAGAGAGAGAGACAGAAAAAGAGAGAGATCGAGAGAGAGAGAGAGAGAGAGAGAGAGAGAAAGAAAGAGAGAAAAAAGGGGGAGAGAAAGAAAGAGAGGGAGGGAGAAAGAAAGAGAGAGAGAAAGAGATAGAAAGAAAGAGAGAAAAAGAGAGAGAGAAAGAAAGAGAGAAAGAAAGAGTTTGAGAGAGAAAGAGGGAAAGTTTGAGAGAGAGAGAGAGAGAGCGAGAGAAAGAAAGAGAGAGAGAGAGAAAGAAAGAGAGAAAGAGCAAAATAGATTGATAGAGAGAAGACAGAGATTGAGAGAGAGAGAGAGAATTAGAGAAAAAGAAAGAGAAAGATCAAGAGAGATTGAGAGAGAAAGAATGAAAGAGAAAGAGAGATCGAGAGAGAGAGAGAGAGAGAGAGAGGTAGAGTGATCAAGACAAAAGGAAAAAGAAAGACAGAAAGAAAAGCAGAAGAAGAGACAAAGGACAAAAAGAAAGAGAGAAAAAACAGAGGGGATTTTATTAATTAGTGATGGTTACTATTGTTGTTATTGCAACTGTTTTCATCATACTTTATTTAGGTTTTGCATACAATAAAGGAGACAGAGAGAAACACACACACAGAGAGAGAGAGAGAGAGAGAGAGAGAGAGAGAGAGAGAGAGAGAGAGAATAAGCTCTGGAGGTTGTTCAGTATAGACAGTCTGGCCTAAGATTACATAACAGTCTGAGATTTCAGTCATTCTGTGTGCGTGCATGTGTGTGCGCGCGTTTGATCCCAGGGATGAGGTAACCACAGGAGACCCCTCTGGACCATCTGGCCAATGGCTTATCTTGCCTGGTTATGGAGAAAAACAAAAACAAAGAGCGGAGCAGAGACAATAACACACCACCATGTCTAAAGCAATAGAGTCAACACACACCAGACACACACACACACACACACACACACACACACACACACACACACACACACACACACACACACACACACACACACAGAAACACAACCCCCTTACAAGAACAGAGTGAAGACACACAATGTAAACAAGACAAGCACACATTAACACAGTAATACAGTCACCTCACCTTACTATCTCTCTGTCTCTCTCTCTGTTTATCCCAACCCCCTCCCCACCTCCCCACCCCCCGTTTC